>NC_087182.1:18069880-18077380 GCF_035594125.1 Scylla paramamosain
TTTCCAAGTGAATCTATTCCTTTTTTCCAGTACTGTTCTATACTGATTCATTCTCTTTCACTCCCATTCTTAGCTCAGAAACACATTCCAGTCCTGTTCCTTGTTTCCAGATTAATTCCAGTCCGCGTCCACTGCCTTAATTCTAACCACTTCCAGGCTCAGTCTCCGCTTCCAGACCCTCTCATCTCTCATTCCACAGCACCTGAACCCACGCAAAGCACACGCACACGCACTCAAGCCACTCCAGACTCACGCAAACACACTCGTCTCATCCCATCCCAAACACACACACACACACACACACACACACACACACACACACACACACACACACACACACACACACACACACACACACACACACACACACACACACACGCACACTTCAAACTCACTCACTGATCCCATCCTAAACACAACCCTCCACCCACCCACCCACCCTCTCTCACACACACACACACACACGCACACACGCACATACGCACGCATTACGCACTGTCACCCGCAGTTTGACCTTTCCAGCGCACCTTTCCAGCGGGTAAACTTACGCCCTCCGCTCCATAACGCTGATATAGTGCGTGTCTGGGCGTGAAACGTGTTGTGTTGTGGGGAGAGTGGAAAGGGGAGGCTGGGGTGGCTTGGGAGAGGAGAGGGCGTCAGGGAGAGGAGAGGGGAGGGTGGGGGAAAAAAACGAGAAAAAAAGGGGGTTTGGAGTGTGGAGAGAAAGGGTCAGTGTATTTAATTGGGTGAGAGAGAGAGAGAGAGAGAGAGAGAGAGAGAGAGAGAGAGAGAGAGAGAGAGAGAGAGAGAGAGAGAGAGAGAGAGAGAGAGAGAGAGAGAGAGAGAGAGAGAGAGGAGGGGGAGGGATGTTTTTCAGTGTATATACCTAACTCCATAATTTGGTTAAAAGTACAGGTCAGAGAGAGAGAGAGAGAGAGAGAGAGAGAGAGAGAGAGAGAGAGAGAGAGAGAGAGAGAGAGAGAGAGAGAGAGAGAGATGGAATGTTTGTTTGTATGTATAACTGAATATATGCATGTACGAGTATTTGCTTACTTACCCTCCCCCTCCTCTCTCTCTCTCTCTCTCTCTCTCTCTCTCTCTCTCTCTCTCACACACACACACACACACACACACACACACAGTGCTGACGGTTGGTCCATTTCCTGCAAAACCTAATTAAGCTTTCAATTCTCTCTCTCACACTGAATCTCGCCTCGGATTGGCTAAGAACCGACCGTGGCGGGGCTGTGATTGGCTGCTCCTCGCCTCTGACTGCCCACTTAACTTTCCAGACCCCTTTTCCAGAAGCGTGATTGGCGCAAAATTTCCATTCCTGACTCCTGATTCGCCAGTCGGGGTCTCTACGTGCGTTGTGATTGGTTGGTTGAGAAGCGAGTGCAGTGTTCCAGGGCTCTCATTGGTGCGTTGTTCCAGTGGCCACTTGCTGCCTGATGGTGGGTGAGAATGGGAGGAGACAGGCGGTGATGGGCGGAAGGGAGACACGGGAGGGCAGAGAAGGAATGGAAGGGATGGATAGATGCACTGGAGACTGGAAAGGGAGATTGGAGGGAGATGGGGCGTAGGCAGGAGACTGGAAGAGGAAACTGGAGGAATCTGGAAGAAGATGAGTGTGAATAGGAGACTGGAAGAGGAAACTGGAAAGGATGGAGTGAAAGAGAGAACTGGAAGATGAAACGGAAGGACAATGAAAAAACTAAAGGACTGAAAAAGGAAACTGAATACGAGACTCGAAAAGGAAACTGCAACATACAGGAAGATGATGGACAGAAAAAAAGGAAACTGGAAGAGGATGAAGTACACAAAAAAAAAAACAACAACTGGAAGAGAGTGGACAGAACAAAAGACAACTGGAAGAGGAGACTGGAAGAACGAAAAGACTGGAACTGAAACCTGGAAGATGATGGAATGCATGAGAAAACTGGAAGGGGGGCTAGAAAAAGACGAACAGGAAAAGGAGAATGGAAGAGAAAACGAAGAGGTCAAGGAGAGAAAGGGAGGAAGAAAAAAGACGAGAAAACAAAAAAAAAAGTTAAAAAAAGTGATGAAAGGTGATAGATGAGAGGTGAAGAGTGACGTGGACTGAGAGGAGAAAGAAAGGGAAACCGTAAGGAGGAACGAACGAAAGAATGAGAAAACAACAGATGATTCAATGAGTGGGAATGAGAAGGATGTTACTAGAATGAGTGGAACAGTGGACCGGGGAGTGGGAGAATGAGTAAAGTGACTAAATGATGAGTAAGCAATGAGTGGATGAATTTTAAGACGAGTGGAGTGAAATAAATGACTGGAATGTTGGAAGCGATGAGTAGGAGGGAGTGAGTAAATAGATAAGGCAGAATGAGTGAGTGAGCTGGTGAGATGAGTGAAGAAAGTGGATGAATGAGAGTTAGTGAATAAGAGTGAATGAATGAGAAGAGTGAGACGAGTGCAGGATAAAATAAGGTGACTGAATGAGTGAGTGAGTGGATAAGACTGGTGGATGAGATGAGTGGTGGGCTGGAGTGAGGAGACGAGTGAGTGAGACGAGTGATGGGATGGAATGAACTGGAGTGGGCTGGAATGGGGTGACTGAGACGAGTAAGACAGAAGACAGAGTGGAATGACTTGATAAATGGGACGAGTGAAGCACATTTTGGTGAGTGAGTGGGACGAATGATAGGTTTGAGTGGACGGAGTATGGACGAGTGGGGCGAGTGGGGCGAGTGGGACGAGTCTCGCGAACTTTGATGCTGCCTCGGTGATGTAACGCTTCGACGGGGCCCAGCGAGCGGCAATCATGGTGTCCCGATGGCAGAGGCTCTTCAAAGGGCGAACACACACACACATACACACACACACACACACACACACACACACACACACACACACACACACACACACACACACACACACACACACACACACACACACATGGTAGCACATAATACAGTCTGTGGTATGTATTTGTCTTAAGTTCTTTTTTTTTATTACAGTTTGGGATGTACTTAAATGTGTGTGTACGTTTTATATAATGAAAACATCCTTACACACACACACACACACACACACACACACACACACACACACACACACACACACACACCATGATCCATTATTCCATTAAATGTACAAATGTTTCTGCAAATATGTTTTTTCTCCCTTCCCCTCCTTCCCTTCCACACTCTCCCACCTCCACCCTCCCCCCCACACACACACACACACACACACACACACACACACACACACTCGCTCCCAGCCGTATCATGTATCTTTTTAATGTACTCTTATATATATAGCTCCTTTCCAGACACCAAACACACCCTGCCAGGAATTCTTTTACATATTTACTCCCCACAATGTTTCACCCGCTTCCCCACCTTCTCTCTCTCTCTCTCTCTCTCTCTCTCTCTCTCTCTCTCTCTCTCTCTCTCTCTCTCTCTCTCTCTTGTAACTTCCCCCAACTTTGAGGACAAGAAGTATTACCAAGTATTACCTGGCCGGCCGCCCCTCATTACCTGTTCACCTGAGATTCTTAGAGTAATTAAGCCTCTAAACATTACAAGTTGCTAATGAACGGAGACTATGTGGTAATTTAATAATGCTTCTTGCTTTTGTTTCTTCTTCTTCTTCTTCTTTGCCGCCTTTGACATTTTGAGAAAGGAGGAGTGGGGAATAATATGATAATACCTGTTCCTCCTCCTCCTCCTCCTCCTCCTCCTCCTCCTCCTCCTCCTTTTTCTTGCTCCTTTTTATTTATCATTTTATTTTTCACCAGTGTCTTCCTCTTGCACTGCTTCAGAATAATACCTCTTCCTCTTCCTTCTCCTCCTCCTCCTTCTCCTCCTCCTCCAACTTCTCTTCCTCTTCCTCCTTTTTCTTCTTCCTTTTTATCATTTTATCTTTCTTCCACTACTTCAAAATAATACCTCCTCCTCCTCCTCCTCCTCCTCCTCCTCCTCCTCCTTCTTCTCCTCCTCCTTCTTTTATTTATTTTTTTTTTCAGCCGCGTCTTCCTCTTCCATTATTTCAAAAGAAGAAGAAAATAATGATGCAATAATAACGAGTCTTTTCTATTCCCTTTTTCTCTATCACCGTTGTCCTCTTCCTTATATCTACAAGTGGAAATAAGTAATAATACCTTTCCTTTTTCTTTTTTGCGTCTCAATCTCTTCCTCTCATTTTCAGAAAGTATAAAAAAAGAAAGAAAATAATAATATAACGCTTCCTTCAATCTCTCATTTTCAGGAGGTAAGAAAAAATAAATTAAATAAATAAATAAAAGTAATAACAACATTTCCTCCGTCTTCAGTGTTTTTCCTAGCAATGACAGACAGACAGACAGACAGACAGACAGACAGACAGGCAGATAAAACAACACAGAGACCACAAAAGGATTGACACCTTCACTGAATCTTTTTCTTTAATAATAACTTTTTATTGCCCCTAAGCCATTACCTCTATTATTAAAAAAAAATAAAAAGAAATAAAAAATCATCCAATCAAACTACAATGAAATAACAAAGAAAATTAACTGCGGAGGATCAAAACAGTGCTAAACAAAGTATATAACAAGCAGTACCTCTATTCATTCACCCCTGATATCCATTTACCTACCAAGTCAGAATTAATTTGACTCAACCCTCACCTGTTAGCTCCCTTTAGCTCCCCCTCCCCCTTAATTCCACCTGCTACCTTCCATTACCTTTACTATTATCGCCAGTTTGTTACCTTGACTAATACTGTGCTTCCCTTTCCTACCGCCGCCTCTGTCTGTCTGTCATGAGTCGCATTGAAGGTTCTGTTGCCGTTTACGTAAGAGCAAGACGTGAATTTTTGTTATCAGTTGTGTAATTCATAGTATGTGTTTATTTATTTATTTATTTATTTATTTATTTATTTATTTTTGCTGCTAAGGTTCTGTTCTGCCAGTTTTACTCTTCTTCGTGCTCTTCCTGCTGCTACTACTGCTGCTACTACTGCTGCTGTTGCTATTGCTACTGCTGCTACTATTACTACTACTTTTACATCTATTAAGATACTACGGACGCCGTACAATATTCTAGATTGCAAATACTTCCTCTTCCTCTTGCTCCTACTACTATTACTACTACTACTACTACTACTACTGCTACTACTACTACTACTCGAATACCATCATCACCAACAACAACAAAACAACAACTATTCCTCTTCCTCCTCCTCCTATTACTACTACTAGAACCACCACCACCACCACCACCACCACCACAACTCCACTCTCCTACCCCACCCACTCCTCCAAAAAAAAGAAGGAAAACCACGAAAATAAGACACAACATGACCCATTCCTCCCCCCTCATCCCCTCACCCTCCCTCTCCCTCTCTCTCTCTCTCTCCACCCCACCGCCCCCTCCGCCCCGTACACAGACCGCTAACTTAGAGCCACTTTATGACACAAACTTTCTAATAGTTGCACAAAAGTTCTGATAAATAATACTTTTCCCTCCACAAAATTCCAGCAGCCTTGGTGAGCAACACGCTTCTCTCTTGTTGCCATTTTCCCTTATTTTTTTTTCCTTTTTCCTTTTTTTTTTATACATTAAGGGCATAAGCAAGAGAGAGCGAGAGGAGGGGAAGGAGGGAGCGGGAGGGAAGGAGAGGAGAGAGAGAGAGAGAGAGAGAGAGAGAGAGAGAGAGAGAGAGAGAGAGAGAGAGAGAGAGAGAGAGAGAGAGAGAGAGAGAGAGAGAGAGAGAGAGACTTGTTGGTTTTCCTCATGTAACATCAAACTGGTAAGAGAAAAAAAATAATAAAATAAAATTAAATAAAAAAAAACATTAAATATTTACTATCTCCAAGAATGACATACCTTTTCACAGCCTGAGACACAGACCACCAAGTAAACAGACAGGTAAACAAATAGACCCATATATAAACAAAAAAACAAAAAAAAAAAAAACGTTAGGTAAGTAGCTGGCTAATTAAAGGTGTGTGTGTGTGTGTGTGCGTGTGAGAATAAGTGTTTGTTTCTTCATCTTTATTAATCTGTTTACTTATTTTATTTGTTACGCTAAGATGATAAAGAAATCTAGCGTAAGGAAAGGAGAGAAAGGTGTGTCTTAATTAATAAAGATGTACAGGTGAGAGAGTTGAGAGTAGAGGTGCAGCGTGAGTCATTAGCGTATATAAGTTGAGGTTTAATTAAGATACAAAAAGATCGTCCACTAAAACGTAGAGAAGTGAAAGTTTAATTAAGATACAAAAGGGGGAAGAAAGTTCAAATATTTTTATCCTGGATTCTCATTGGCTGATTGATGAAGTTTCCAGCTTGTGATTGGTTACTGAAGATCAGGAAAGTATAGATTCCCTGAAACTATAAACGCAGAAAGATGGAAAGGGGAAAAAAATGTTGAAAAGAAAAAGAAAGGTATTGATTTTCTGAAACAATAAAGGAAGGAAGATGGAAAGAAAAAAAGTAGAAAAAAATATAGATTTCCTGGAACTGTAAACACAGGAAGATCGAAAGAAAAACAAGTAAAAAAAAAAGAAAAGAGAAGTATACATTTTCTGAAACTATAAAGGAAGGAGGATGGAAAGAAAAAAAAACTAGAACAGAAAAAGAAAAGTATAGATTTTCCGAAACAACAAAAGGAAGAGAGAATAAAAGAAAAAAAGTAAAAAAAAAGATGGAATTATGATCTAGACAGGGAGTAGAAAGGCTGAATTCTGACCGACATAAAAGTAAGAATTAAGGAGTTTTGATCAACGTACAGAATAGAGAGGTGGAGTTTACACTGAGATACACTGAGGGACTTGTGACAGAGATACAATGTAGTGAGCTGGAGTTTACATTGAGATAGAGTAGAAAGATTGAATCCTGCTCGACATAAAAGTAAGAATTATAGAGTTCTGATCAACGTACGGATTAGAAAAGTGGAATTTACACTAATACAGAATAGAAAAAAGGAACTGTGATAGAAATGCAATGTACAAAGGTGGAGTTTTTGATGGAAATACAAAGAGGAAACAGTAGAGTTGTGACAGAGATGCAAAGTTAATTTATTTACCTATTTTACTTAGTTTATCTATTTTTAGTACAAGAGAGAGAGAGAGAGAGAGAGAGAGAGAGAGAGAGAGAGAGAGAGAGAGAGAGAGAGAGAGAGAGAGAGAGAGAGAGAGAGAGAGAGAATGAAAAAGTTCCATTAAATTAAGAGGATGACTGCCTCTGTTTGCTTAAAAATGCGATGCTTCACTCAGTCATTCAATCAACGTTTCAGTCTCAAAAAAAAAAAAAAAAAAATAAATAAATAAATAAAAAAGCATAAAAAACAAAGAATAGATAAATAGAAAGTTTGAAAAATAGAAAATAAGAAAAAAATAGCTATACGAACGATATAAATGCAAATATAGAAATTGAAAAGAGAATAGAAAAATAAACAAGGAAAAAAAAAACAGATATATATACGAACGAAAAAAAAAATGCAGATATGGAAATTTAAATAGAATAGAAAAGAAAACTAGAA
>NC_087182.1:18082380-18092380 GCF_035594125.1 Scylla paramamosain
TTATATCCAAAAACCTACACTTATCTACCTTGCATCGTTACCTGGGGACCTTAAACTCAGCCCCGTCATCATATCACAATTAAAACCCTGTGCATTTTTTTTTTATCACTTCCTCACCGCAGCTCCCTTTACTAACTCACCCCACATATACACCTCTCTATTTCCCGCAGCTGCTTACACATCGCTCACACCTGCGCCCTACAGTATACATAACGCAGCTGGTCTCCCCCTGCCTCGCCTATAGGTCTTGTGGCCCATCAATCTATCGCAAAGATAATTTTGGTACCTATCAGTCATTTCTGTTACCTGGAGTATATAAACGTCTTTGTGATTTAAAATTCTATATGTACTATGATTCTCTCTCTCTCTCTCTCTCTCTCTCTCTCTCTCTCTCTCTCTCTCTCTCTCTCTCTCTCTCTCTCTCTCTCTCTCTCTAAGAAAAGTTAACAAATCTGACTCGTTATGCGTAACAACCTACTTTTCTCTCTCTCTCTCTCTCTCTCTCTCTCTCTCTCTCTCTCTCTCTCTCTCTCTCTCTCTCTCTCTCTCTCTCTCTCTCTTTTTCATCGATTTCCATTTTAAGCATTGTGTACTCAGTAGAGAGGAAGAGAACCGGAAACACAAGAGAGAGAGAGAGAGAGAGAGAGAGAGAGAGAGAGAGAGAGAGAGAGAGAGAGAGAGAGAGAGAGAGAGAGAGAGAGAGAGTAAACAAGATGGATAAATAAGTAGGTACATAAAATAGATAAAAGTCATAAACAGATAGACAAACAAACAGATAGACAGATTGATAGACAGATAGATAGATAGATTGATAGACGGACAAACGTAAAGAAAGACAGACGGATATATTGGTAAACACACAGATAAACAGACAGATATGGGAGGCTGCCAGATAAATATACACAGACTGACAGACTGACGGACATATATTGTTGTAGATTATTCAGGTAACTGTTCACACACACACACACACACACACACACACACACACACACACACACACACACACACACACACACACACACAGACGTACATACATTACCATATCTCTATCTCTATCTCTCCTCTCCCCTTCCTCTCCTCCTCCTCCTCCTCCTCCTCCTCCTCCTCCTCCTCCTCCTCCTCCTCCTCCTCGTCTACATAATTTTGTCTTCCTCTACAACTACGTCTTGTTCTTGTTCTTATTCTTCTCCTCCTCCTCTTCTTCTTCTTCTTCTTCTTCTTCTTCTTCCTCCTCCTCCTCCTCCTCCTCCTCCTCCTCCTCCTCCTCCTCCTCCTAGCCTATCATTGACAATAATTTTCAGGAACCGTCCCAATTCCCTCGTGGTATTGGGAGAGAGAGAGAGAGAGAGAGAGAGAGAGAGAGAGAGAGAGAGAGAGAGAGAGAGAGAGAGAGAGAGAGAGAGAGAGAATTATTGGGAGAAGAAAGTGGTATGCAAGGAAGGAAAACAGGAAAGAACTCAGGAGGAGGAGGAGGAGGAGGAGAAGGAGGAGGAGGAGGAGGAGGAGGAGGAGGAGGAGGAGGAGGAGGAGGAGGAAAACAATAGCAAGGGAGAGAACAGACAGAAAGGAGAAAGGAATGAAAGGGGAGGGAGGGAAAATAATACGAAAGGAAGAAAAATTAAGGAAGGAGAGAGAGAGGATTAAGAGAGCGAGAGCGAGAGAGAGAGAGAGAGAGAGAGAGAGAGAGAGAGAGAGAGAGAGAGAGAGAGAGAGAGAGAGGTTATGATTCAATTTACGACTAAATTTTCAATACACACACACACACACACACACACACACACACACACACACACACACACACACACACACACACACACAGAGATAAACAATTTACTTGACGCCTCTCTTGTCACTTTGCGTACCTGGTGAGAGAGAGAGAGAGAGAGAGAGAGAGAGAGAGAGAGAGAGAGAGAGAGAGAGAGAGAGAGAGAGAGAGAGAGAGAGAGAGAGAGAGAGAGCAAGCTATCATTCCTTAAGTAGATTTGATTCAAAGGGGAATCGAAAGATCGGAGGAGGAGGAGGAGGAGGAGGAGGAGGAGGAGGAGGAAAAAGGAAAATATGAAGACGAAGAAGAAGACAAAGCGAAGAACAAGAAGAAAAGGAATTTAATGATGAAAAAGAAGAACAAGAAGTTAATAATGAGGAGATAGAGGAAAAGAAGAACTAGGAAGAAGAGGAAAAGTGAGAGAAAGAGTGGAGGAGGAGGAGGAGGAGGAGGAGGAGGAGGAGGAGGAGGAGGAGGAGGAGAAGCAGAATTCTTGGCGTAAGCTCAAAAGAAGGAAAGAGAAAAAAAGAATAAAACAAAGAAGAGGAAGAAAGATAAAACCGAAAGAGCAAAGCAAGATGGAAAGGAGAAAAGAGAAAATGAAAATAAGAAAATATAAAGAAAGAAAGAATAAACCAAAGGAGGGAAGAGAGAAATGTAATAAGAGGCAAAAAAGGAAGGAAGAGGAAAAAAAGAATGAAAAGAAAGAGGAAGGGAAATATGGAAGGAGAGAGGAAGAAAGGAGAGGGAGAGAAGAGGAAAAGAAGTGGGAACGAAAGATGGAAGGAGAAAGGGAAGAAAGGGAAGGGAGAGAAGAAGGAGGGAGATAGGGAGAGATGAAAAGCATAAACAAGAGAGAGAGAGAGAGAGAGAGAGAGAGAGAGAGAGAGAGAGAGAGAGAGAGAGAGAGAGAGAGAGAGAGAGAGAAAATCTGTATGGCAGCGATAATAATTTACCTGTAATGAAGTCAATATTGAAGTATTTACTCTCTATCTACCTGACCACGCCCCCTCCCCTCCCCTTGCCCTGATTAACCCCAATACAACTCCACTACAACACTCCCCACAACTCCACAACCTCCATAACACTCCCACAACAATCTCAAATCACAATGCACACTTTTAAATGATGAGAAAAATACAACCACCATCACAACCTCCCACAACCTCTATTTACCCTAACTAGACCCCACTACAACCTCATTACAACCTCTCATAGCCTCATTTTACTCTATGACCTTCACCTAACAACCTCAGTGTAACTTCTCTACAACTCCAAACTCATAACATCTCATCACGACTCTTAACAACCTCATTACAACCTAACAAGCTACTCAGAATCCAATTACAACCTCGTGCACGTCCCGATCCTGTCTTTCATTACAACCTCTCCTACAGTTCACTAACAACTCAATTATACTCTGATTACAACCTCTTAACATCTCTTTACACTTGTTACGTGGCTATATTCAATTCTCTCTCTCTCTCTCTCTCTCTCTCTCTCTCTCTCTCTCTCTCTCTCTCTCTCTCTCTCTCTCTCTCTCTCTCTCTTTTAACACTGAAGAGGAAGAGCAGAGCCAAAACAAGCAGTGCCAGAGAGAGAGAGAGAGAGAGAGAGAGAGAGAGAGAGAGAGAGAGAGAGAGAGAGAGAGAGAGAGAGAGAGAGAGCCGCAGCTTCACTCTGGCACACAAGTTATTTTTCACGTGGCACACAGAGGTCGTGTTTCTCTCTCTCTCTCTCTCTCTCTCTCTCTCTCTCTCTCTCTCTCTCTCTCTCTCTCTCTCCTGTTTGGAGCGAGCAGATGAATGCCTGATATATTCTCTCTCTCTCTCTCTCTCTCTCTCTCTCTCTCTCTCTCTCTCTCTCTCTCTCTCTCTCTCTCTCTCTCTCTCTCTCTCTCCCGAGTATTTGCTTGAATTCAGTTGGATTGTTCGTGTGTGTGTGTGTGTGTGTGTGTGTGTGTGTGTGTGTGTGTGTGTGTGTGTGTGTGTGTGTGTGTGTGTGTGTGTGTGTGTTTGTTTACACTCACCTCACTACAGCTGTTTCGTTTCCGGTTTCCTGAAAAGAGAGAAGAGAAAAAATGTCAGAAAAATAATATTGTTTAAGATGGTGAAATAAATATACAGACAAATATATGTACAGGAATTATTCGGATGGAAGGAAGGAAGGAAGGAAGGAAGGAAGGGAAGGAGGAAGGAAGGAAGGAAGGAAGGGAGGAAGGAGGGAAGGAAGGAAGGAAGGGAGGAAGGAGGGAAGGAAGGAAGGAAGGGAGGAAGGAGGGAAGGAAGGTAAGGAAAGAAAACAGAGTAATGAAAGAATGAAAGAATGAATGAAGGAAGGAAAGATGAAAGGAAGGAAGAATGAAAGGAAGGAAGGAAAGGTGAATGAATGAAGGAAGGAAGAAAGGAAGGAAGAAAAGAAAGAAGGGGATGGAAGATGAAAGGAAGGAAAGAACGAACCAACGAACGAGCGAACGAACTGAGGAAAAAGAAAAAGGCATAAAGGAAAAAAGGGAGAAAGGAATGAATAAATGAAGGAAGGAAAAAAATGAAAGGAACAAAAAAAACGAAGGTTCTGAAAAAAAGGAAAAGAAAAGAGGGAAACAATAGAAGGAAAAACAATACGAGAGAAGTCAAAAGAAAGTAAGAGAGAGAGAGAGAGAAAAAAAAAGAAAGAAAGAAACCGGATAAATAATTAAGAAAAGTGAAAAAAAGAAAAGTTAAATAAAAGACAATAGAAAACAAAGAAAGAACAAAAAGATAAAAGAAAACAAATTGATTCACAAATGTTGTAATGAAAAAATCAACAAACTAACACACAAACAAACAAACAAACAATAAAAAGAACAACAAACAACACGGCCACAATTGCGCTGCTGGTGTGCGCGCGAACACGAGCGCCACAATAAATACACGCAATCACAGGGATACACACACACACACACACACACACACACACACACACACACACACACACACACACACACACACACACACACACACACACACACACACCCCTGTTATATATACTGTCAAGTGATATAGTAGTGTTGTTGTTGTTGTTGGAGATGGTAGTGGTGGTGGTGGTGGTGGTGGTGGTGGTGGTGGTGGTGGTAGTGGTAGCAACCATAGTAGTAGTAGTAGTGGTGGTAGTAACAATACTACTACTACTACTACTACTACTACTACTACTACTACTACTACTACTACTAATAATAATAATAATAATAATAATAATAACAACAACAACAACAACTGCAAAAGAAAAACAAACAATTCTCTCTCTCTCTCTCTCTCTCTCTCTCTCTCTCTCTCTCTCTCTCTCTCTCTCTCTCTCTCTCTCTCTCTCTCTCTCTCCTGCCCACAAGAGAAATATCACTTTTACTCTCTCCCACAACCTCCGCTCTCCCTCTCCTCTCCCTCTCTCTCCCTCCCCTCTCCCCTCCTACCCCCCTTACTCTCCAAACCCGAAATCAATACAGTTTACCCCCAACGCCACTGAGATGAAAGTTGGGGGGGTGAGAGAGAGAGAGAGAGAGAGAGAGAGAGAGAGAGAGAGAGAGAGAGAGAGAGAGAGAGAGAGAGAGAGAGAGAGAGATGCCAATGATGCTGAGTGAAAGGACATATACTAGAACTCACTCACTCTCTCTCTCTCTCTCTCTCTCTCTCTCTCTCTCTCTCTCTCTCTCTCTCTCTCTCTCTCTCTCTCTCTCTCTCTGATTTTAAATGCCCCTTGAACACTTAACAACATAAACTTTCAACATTAACTTGTCAACCATAAATCCTTCCTCCTCCTCCTCCTCCTCCTCCTCCTCCTCCTCCTCTTCTTCCTCTTCCTCCTCTTCCTCCTCCTCCAGTAATAAACACCTGCTTATATGGTTTGGATGGGCGGGAAAGAGCAAAGGTGAGGTCAGGTGATCATGGACAGGTGGTGATGGTGGTGGTAGTGGTAGTGGTGGTGGTGGTGGTGAAAAGACTAACAGCAGCTGATTTGTTGCCTCTTATGGCGCTTTTTGTGAGGTTACTCTGTCTGGCTTACCGTCTGAGATGATGGATGGTATAGGAGGAGGAGGAGGAGGAGGAGGAGGAGGAGGAGGAGGAGGAGGAATACAAAGGAATACAAAGGAAAGCCAAACAGCAACAGACGTTTTACGAGGCTGTTTGGTAACTACTTCTAACTAGCTACAGGAGGAGTGGTGGTGGTGGTGGTGGTGGTGGTGGTGGTGGTGATAGTAGTAGTAGTAGTAGTAGTAATAGTACACTTATCCAGTTGCTTGTACCTTCCTTCCTCTTCCTCTTCCTCTTTCCTTCCCTTCTTTTTATTACTGTCTTAATATTTTGCTCTTATTCTTTTCTTATTATTCTTTTGTTAATCTTCTTACAACTCTCCTCTTTCTCTCTCTCTCTCTCTCTCTCTCTCTCTCTCTCTCTCTCTCTCTCTCTCTCTCTCTCTCTCTCTCTCTCCTTGTTTCGTGTTTCTTTTATTTCTTTCAATCTCTTCTTCTTTTCCTTTCTTAACCCTCTACCTCTCGTTTTTAATCCAATTTCTCTCTCTCTCTCTCTCTCTCTCTCTCTCTCTCTCTCTCTCTCTCTCTCTCTCTCTCTCTCTCTCTCTCTCTCTCGTTTATTTTCTCGTTTATTTATTTTTTACAATGTTATTTTTTTTATTTTCGTGTCGCTTCTTAATAAAAACCTACTGAGAAAAATGTAATATTTCTCTCTCTCTCTCTCTCTCTCTCTCTCTCTCTCTCTCTCTCTCTCTCTCTCTCTCTCTCTCTCTCTCTCTCTCTCTCTCTCTCTCTCTCTCTCGAAGACGGAGGAGAACAAAAGGATAAAGACTTGGAAAGAAAGAAATTAAGAAAGAAAGAAAAGAAGGAGAAAGAAGGAAAAAAAACAAAGAATAAATAATTATAAACCAAAAAAAAAAGCTTACTTAAAAAATAAACACATTCTCTCTCTCTCTCTCTCTCTCTCTCTCTCTCTCTCTCTCTCTCTCTCTCTCTCTCTCTCTCTCTCTCTGCTCATCTCCGGTAAATATGAAATAGTTGTACACAGGTGAGGCAAGTAAGGTAATTAGAGCATTCTTGGGCCAAAACAATGGCAACCCTGCGCACCTGAAGAGAAACGCTGCCAGGTAAACTTCTCGAAGGAATCTGACCACCTGAGGAGAAGGAGGGAAGGAGGGAAGGAGTGAAGGAGGGAAGGAGGGGGAGGAGAATGGTTTGGGGCAGGCAGGAATGAAATGATAGGAGGGAGGGAGGGAAGGAGGGAGGGAAGGGTGGTAGGAGGGAAAGGAGGGTGAAGGGAAGGAGGGAGGTAGAGAAGGAAGGAAGAAAATGAGGAAGAAATGAGGAAATGAGAGGTGGATGGATGGATGGAAGGGAAGAAGGAAGGAAGGGAGGGAGAGAGAAATAAATGGATGAATGATTGAAGGAAAGAAGGAGAGAAAAATATGAAAAAAAATCGATAAGGTGAAATTTTAATCTTCTCTGTTATTTGTTTTCTTCCTTTGGTTAATTTTGTCTTATTCACCAAAAAGAGAAGGAAAAAAAGAAGGAAGGAAAGAAGGAAAGAAGGAAGGAAGGAAGGAAAAGAACGAGAAATTATATAAATAAATCAATGCATTCAAATTTCCATCAAGATTTTGTTTTTTTCTTTTTTCTCTTCTCTTCTTTCTTGCAATGTACTCTCTTCTCCTCCTCCTCCTCCTCCTCCTCCTCCTCCTCCTCCTCCTCTTCTTCTTCCTCCTCTTTCTCCTACTCCCCTTTTCATCTTTTTCCATGTTCTTATACCTTTACTTTTCTCCTCCTCCTCCTACTCCTCCTCCTCCTCCTTCTCCTCTTTTCTTGTTCATATTTTCGTATCTTCACACTCTGCTTCCTCCTCCTCCCCTCCTTCTCCTCCTTTTTTCCGCCCAGCATCCTATCTTCCCTCCCTTTTTCTCCTCCTCCTCCTCCTCCTCTTCCTTTTTCTTCTTCATATTGCTTGTTCCCCTAATCTTTTTCCTCTGAGCTTCATCCCTCTCCTCCTTCTTCTCTTTCTTCCTTTTCTAGTGTTCTTCCTTTTCTCATCCTCTTCCTCTTCCTCTTCCTCCTCCTCCAAACAGCCTTGCAAAGACCAAAAGATCTGTTGCTGTTTGGCTTTCCTTTGTATTCCTTTGTATACCTCTTCCTCTTCCTCTTTTTCCTGCTACTCCTCCTCCTCCTCTCTTGTCTTGTGTTTCATCTTTTCTTTCTCCTCTTCCATTTTCTTTGTTTCCGCTCCGTAACTAACAAGCAGTAATCTCTCTCTCTCTCTCTCTCTCTCTCTCTCTCTCTCTCTCTCTCTCTCTCTCTCTCTCTCTCTCTCTCTCTCTCTCTCATTATCTCCCTCGTTTTCTTCATATTTTTCCTTTTACCCAAATATTATTCTTCATCTTCCTATTCCGTATTCATTTTCCTCCTCCTCCTCCTCCTCCTCCTCTTCCTCATTGTCGTTCTTCTTTTTCTCTTCCTCGCCTTCCCACAAATTGTACTCGTTTCATATGGAGGAGGAGGAGGAGGAGGAGGAGGAGGAGGAGGAGGAGGAGGAGGAGGAGGAGGAGGAGGAGGAGGAGATAAGTGGGCGAAAGGAATATCATTTACAGATTACTAACATTCATCTCCTCCTCCTCCTCCTCCTCCTCCTCCTCCTCCTCTTCTTTTTCGTCCTCCTCCTCCTCCTCCTGCTTTTCCTCCTCTTCCTGCTACTCCTTATCTTTCTTTAATACAAACTTACAGTACACCTCAACACACACACACACACACACACACACACACACACACACACACACACAAAGATTAATCCGCATGTTTGAGTAAATTTTTTTGTGTCATGTCTAATTAATCTGAACACACCTGGAGTACTTTGCGTGTTGTTGTTGTTGTTGTTGTTGTTGTTGTTGTCGTTTTTGTTGTTGTTGTTTACTGCTATTGTTTACATTTGTGGTTTAAAAGTTAGTTATAGTTTGCTTTTGTCTTTGCGTCTGTCTTTCACCCCCACCTCTCTCCCTCTCCCTCTCCCCCTCCCCCTCTCTCACCTGTTGCACCTCCTGGTCACCTGCGCGTCACCTGGGCGTGCTAATGAGTCCACGGTAACCTTTCATTATCGGGGCCTCATCGTCACCAATTAATCTACCTTTTTTTTGCACCTGCTGTTGGTATTCTCGTTGTCTCACCTGTCACCTGTGTTGCTGTTGCCTTGCTGTTTGTTTTTGTTATTTTATTATTTTTTTTTAGTTATTTTGTATGTCGATATATATATATTTTTTTCTATTTTTCTTAGGGTCTGTATCTTTATTGTCTTGTTGTTTGTTTTTTTTTCTACTTGGGTTTTCCTCGTTTGTGTGTGGAAAAGAGAAAAGAAGAGAGGAAGATAAAAAAAATAAACTTGGGTATAAAGATAAGAGAAAAATGAAAAAAAAAATGAATGAGAGTGAAAATGAAAGATAATATTATATTGCAAGACCATGAAATAACTTACCTTAACTACCCATAATGCACTTACCACACTGATTACTCGTCCCTCACAACCTCATCACAGACTCATAACTTCCAAACAAACTCATTTCATAACCTCATAACAAACCCGCCAACTTCATTACCTCATAACCTCAATAACAACCTCAACATGAACACACAACACTCGTAACAACCTCACAAGCAACTTCACAACAACCTCTCAACAAACACACAACACACTCTCACAACCGGATCCGAACCTGAACAAACACAACCCGGTCTTCTAACCCTAAACACATCCGGATATTTACATTCCGGACCGGTGACCTGGCGCGGCTTTTCATGGCCACACACACACACACACACACACACACACACACACACACACACACACACACACACACACGAGTGATGAGAGGTGATGAACTGATGATGGGATGAACATACACGCTTGTTGATTAATTATGAAGGAATTACTGCTTGTTATGGCCTGTGTGTGTGTGTGTGTGTGTGTGTGTGTGTGTGTGTGTGTGTCCTGTATGTCTTCACTTTCTTTTTCTTTTCCTCTCCTTCTCTTCTTATTCATTCCTTTTTTTGCTTCTCTACCTCCTGTGTGTGTGTGTGTGTGTGTGTGTGTGTGTGTGTGTGTGACTATTACGTCAATAAATGGTGATGACAAGACTTAGCGAGGTACAAACACACACAGGTGAGACTCGGATAATGATGGTGACGCGAGGTGAGGTGACAGGTAAACA
>NC_087182.1:18104880-18124880 GCF_035594125.1 Scylla paramamosain
GAAGAGGAAGAAGACGAGGAAGAAGAAGAGAAAGAGAAGCGAAAATACTATAAGAGATGAAAAGCAGAAAGAGGAGGGGGAGGAGGAGGAGGAGGAGGAGGAGGAGGAGTGAGAATGGCATGAGAGAGGAGGAAGAGGAAGGAGAGAGGAGAGGAGAATAATGGTTTGCTAGCTCGAGGCTGTGGAAGGAGGAGGAGGAGGAGGAGGAGGAGGAGGAGGAGGAGGAGGAGGAGGAGGAGGAGGAGGAGGAGGAGGAGAGAGGAATGGAGGGAGACTGAGAAACGGTAGATGGATGGAATATATCGTAGAGAGAGAGAGAGAGAGAGAGAGAGAGAGAGAGAGAGAGAGAGAGAGAGAGAGAGAGAGAGAGAGAGAGAGAGAGAGAGACAGACCCCTAACATTTTTCTCCACCCAAAAAAAGGACAAACCACTTCTCCTCCTCCTCCTCCTCCTCCTCCTCCTCCTCCTCTTCCTCCTCCTCCTTCTCACTCTCTCCATCTTCTTCCTCCAGTAATTAGTTTAATCTCTTCATAACCCTACTGCCTTCCTCCTCCTCCTCCTCCTCTTCCTCCTCCTCCTCCTTCCTTCCCTTCTTCCTTTCTTCCTTCCTCCTTTTTTTCTTCATTTCTTTCTTATATTATGTGCTTTGTCTTCTCTCTCTCTCTCTCTCTCTCTCTCTCTCTCTCTCTCTCTCTCTCTCTCTCTCTCTCTCTCTCTCTCTCTCTCTCTCTCTCATTTTTTCGGTTATATTCCTGTTACTTTGTTTTTTTAGTTTTCCTCTTTTCTCTCTTCCTTTCTTTTCTCTTCTTCCTGTCTCCATCTTTATTTTCTTCTCTTTCCTTTTTTCTTTATCTAATACTCTTGTTTCTCTCCTCTCCCTTCTCGTCTCTTCTTCTCTTCCTATCTTTTCCCTCCTCTTTCTTTTCTTCATCTTATCCTATCTTTATTCTTTCCTTTCTAGTTCCCATTTAATTTAATTTTCCTTCTTTTCCTCTTCTTTTTCTTTAATCTATTTTCTTTTTAATCTAATTTTCTTTTGTTTTATTTATTTTTTTCTTTCTTTCTTATATATTTTCTTTCTTTTATTCCTCTATTCCTATTTTCTTTCTTATCTATTTCCCTTCCCACTTTTTTTTATTATTTTCATTCTTTACTTTCCTCCTTATCTACTTTTTTTCATTTCCTCTTTCATCGCTTTCATCAACTATATACCATCTCTCTCTCTCTCTCTCTCTCTCTCTCTCTCTCTCTCTCTCTCTCTCTCTCTCTCTCTCTCTCTCTCTCTCTCTCTTTCCTTCCCTCCTTTCATGAATAGGGTAATTTTTTTTCTCTCTCTTTCACCCTCTCCCTTTTTTTCCAAGCCTTTGTTTTTTTCTTTATTTTCTTTCCTGTCTCACTCATTCTACATTCTTTCCACCTTTTTCTCTTTTTTTTCGTATTTATTTTTTTTATCTTTCTCCACTTTTCCTTTTCTTTCTCTTCTTATCTTCCTTTTCCTCCTCTTTTTCTTATGCACTTTTTTTCCTTTTATTCCTTACTCCCATTTTTGTTATGTCTTCTCTCTCCTTTCTTTTTTTTCCTTTTCTTGCATTGTTCCTCTCCTTTCCTTCCTTTATTTCCCTCCCTCCTTTCCTTCATCGTCTTTCTCCTTTCCTCCCATATTTATCACACATGTACATTATTATCATTATCGTTATTCTTGTCACCTTTCATTCGTTTTTTTGTTTTTTTCCTTCACTTCCTTCCTTCGCTTCTTTATTTCTCCTCTTTTCTCCTACTCCCTCTTTCATTTTTTCATTCCACTATCTCCCCTCTACTCTCCATCACCCATTTCCTCTCCCACCAGCTCCCTTCTCCCCTCCCATCACCTTCCTATCTCCCACCGACCTCCTTTTCTCGTAACCTCCACCCCCTCACCCCCGTTCACTATCTCCACTTCCTCCTCCCTTTTCCCTTCAAACTCCCATCTATTCCTCCCCTCCCCACTAACCCCTTCCTAACCTACAATTTTCCACCCTTCCACCCTCCATTCCTCATCCTTTTTCTCCCCTAAACACCCAGCCCTCTTCCCGATCTCCCTCTCCCCTCCCGCTGAAGCACCCCTACCTTTCACTTCCTCCTCCACCCCCTCCTCTCATGAATGGGTCTCTCTGTTTACTTATGTCGAAATATTTCAATGACCAACTGATTCCTGTAAACACGAGGGCGGTTGGTCCCAAAGAGAGTGAAGCTAACGCGAACCATCCCTGTGTGTGTGTGTGTGTGTGTGTGTGTGTGTGTGTGTGTGTGGCCCCCAGGCGCTGTAAACACATTATGGGGTTTTCTACTTTGGTGTGGAAAGGGAAGAAATTTGGGCCAAGTACAAGTGTAAACAAAATGGTGAAGGTACGAGACAGAGAAAAAGAGAGAGACAGAGAGAGAGAGAGAGAGAGAGAGAGAGAGAGAGAGAGAGAGAGAGAGAGAGAGAGAGAGAGAGAGAGAGAGAGAGAGAGAGAGAGAGAGAGAGAGAGAGAGAGAGAGAGATGTGGGTGGGTGGGGAGTATAAGTGTTGTACGTAAAGCGAACGAAGATTAAAGAGATGATTAAATTTGTTAAGAGCGAAGTAAAAGGAAGGAATGAAAGGAAGTAGAGAAAAACAATAAAAAAAGAGAGATTCGTGAGTGAAAAGAAGATTAAAGAGAGAAGTTAAAGGTGGTGGGGAAAGAAAGAAACTACAGAGAACGAAGGAAAATTTAAAAAAAAAGGAAGTAGATAGATAAAGTAAAACGTTGAAGAAAATTAATAAAAAGATGCAACACGAAGATTAAAGAAAAAATAAATAAATAAAACTAATAGAAAAAGAGACGTACAAATATGAAATGAATGAAAAAATAAACAAAACAGTAAAGAAAAAAAGGAAGGAAAAAGAAAGAAAGCCTGTGTATATTCAAATACGAGAAAATACGAAAATAAGCAAAAAAAAAGAAAAGTAGGAAGGAAAGATGGAAATAAGAGGAAAATAGGAAAAAAAGAAAGAGAAAGGGAAAATATGAAAGTCTGAGCCAAAATTTGAGGGAAAAATGAAAATGAGAAGAAAATTAAATGCATAATAGAATAATAAACATATGAGAGAGAGAGAGAGAGAGAGAGAGAGAGAGAGAGAGAGAGAGAGAGAGAGAGAGAGAGAGAGAGAGAGAGAGAGAGAGAGAGAGTAGTAGTAGTAGTAGTAGTAGTAGTAGTAGTAGCAGTCTTGTTCTTCCT
Organism: Scylla paramamosain; assembly: GCF_035594125.1. Lineage (NCBI taxonomy): Eukaryota > Metazoa > Arthropoda > Malacostraca > Decapoda > Portunidae > Scylla > Scylla paramamosain. Next base: position 18,108,121 of record NC_087182.1, read on the forward strand.
CCTCCTCTTCCCCCTCTTCTTCTTCTTCTTCGTGATGATGGTAGATGTACGTAATTCACTTTCCTCCTCCTCCTCCTCCTCCTCCTCCTCCTCCTCCTCCTCCTCCTCGTCTTCCTCCTCTTTCTTCTTCACCTACTTCTCTTTCTCTCTTCCTAATTTATTGCTCTTTCCCCTTCATCCTTCTACAACCTCCTCCTCCTCCTCCTCCTCCTCCTCCTCCTCCTCCTCTTCTTCCTCGTCCTCGTCCTCTTCCTCCTCCTCCTGCTTCTCCTCTTCCTCTTTATCAAGTCCTCCCCTTCCTCCTATCGTCATTATTTATTCCTCCATCTCAAAATTACTTTCCTCCTTCCCTCTTCCATCTTTCTTCATTCTATTTACGTTTCCTCCTTCTCTCTCTCTCTCTCTCTCTCTCTCTCTCTCTCTCTCTCTCTCTCTCTCTCTCTCTCTCTCGGTAACGCCACTTCCTATTCTGTACTTCATCTCCTCCTCCTCCTCCTCCTCCTCCTCCTCCTCCTCCTCCTCTCACTCAGTCTCCTTCTCACCTCTCCCTTTCCTCTCCTTCTCTTCCTCCTTCTCTCCCTCAACAAACTCCCTTAATTCCTTCTTTACCTTTCTGCTCACGGGCCTCTCCCTCTCCCTCTCTCTCTCTCTCTCTCTCTCTCTCTCTCTCTCTCTCTCTCTCTCTCTCTCTCTCCTGGAAGAGCTCCAGAACTACAATGGTTCAACAACAACTTACGAGAGAGAGAGAGAGAGAGAGAGAGAGAGAGAGAGAGAGAGAGAGAGAGAGAGAGAGAGAGAGAGAGAGAGAGAGTTGAAACCTTTTAATCTCTCAACTCAACCATCTCCTTTTCTCTTCCCCTTCCATTCACTCTCCCTCTCTCTTTATTCATTCCCACGACCTCTACCTCTCCCTCTCTCCCCCCTCACCCCCTCTCTCTCTCTCTCTCTCTCTCTCTCTCTCTCTCTCTCTCTCTCTCTCTCTCTCTCTCTCTCTCTCTCTCTCTCTCTCTCTCTCTCTCTCTCTCTCTCTCTCGTCACATTCACTTCCTTTCTCTAATCTCTTAGACACGAGTACATTTTCCCCTTTTCTTTTTTCCCAATGAGTAAGAAAGAGGGAAAAAATCTCTCTCTCTCTCTCTCTCTCTCTCTCTCTCTCTCTCTCTCTCTCTCTCTCTCTCTCTCTCTCTCTCTCTCCCTCTGTTAGTGACCTAGGGTAGTTGAAAGAGAGAGAGAGAGAGAGAGAGAGAGAGAGAGAGAGAGAGAGAGAGAGAGAGAGAGAGGTTTTTGCCCTGGGAGAGTGAAGAATAACCGGGACTGACAGAGATTCATTGTTACCCTGTGGGAGTGAAAAAAGAATAATTACCCTGAGAAAATAAAACATTGCCTTTGTGGAGTTAAAAAAAATTACCCTGGAAAAAAAAAAAAAAAATACCCTGGGAACGTAAATATCTATCCTGGGGAGTCCAGTTTTACCCTGTGGGACTGAAAATATTACCCTGGAAAAGAAAAAGTGCCGTAAGAGAGTCAAATTTACCCTTATGGTTTTGAAAAATTACCCTGGGGGAAGAAAAACAGCTTGGAAACGTGAACATCTACCCTGTGGCAGTGACGTGTTACTCTGGGGGGACTTAAATATCACCCAGGGGAAGCGAGTAACTATGAACAATTATACCTGGGGAGTTACAGCAATACCCTGTGAGAATGCAACGCTAACTAACCCAGGGAAGAGTTTTAAATTACTGAGACTAAAAAAAAATAACTCTGAGGATCAAACCGTTCCCCTGAGACAAGTAAAACAAAACCCAGTGCGCAACATTACCCAGGGGACGTGAAAAACCTACCCTGTGTAAGTCAAAACATTCCTAAACATGTTAAACCTAACCCTGTCAATAACAATAAACCCTTAACTTAAAAAATAAATAAAATAAATAAAATAATAAATCCTTGGGGAATCAAAAACACTGTAGGAACCAAAAAATCACCCCTGTGGGAGCCCCAGCTGACCTTTCCAATAACTTATGACCTTGAGGACGCGTGACGGGTGACCTGATGGCGTGCTAAGTGAGGAAGGTGGGTGCTGGATGACCCCTGGGGGAGAGACGGGCGGCAGGGGGTGCAGGGCCACAGGGGGGAACGGGGGAGGTCATCAAGGAGGCTGAGTGACAGGTCTATATCAGGGACAAGTGATCCTTGGTCAAATATTTACCTCTGGGGGTCTTCTGGCGGGGGAAGAAGGGAAGGAGGGAAGGTGAGAAGCCGGAGGAGGAGGAGGAGGAGGAGGAAGAGGAGGAACAGGAGGAGGAGAGAAGAGAGATGAGGATGATGGAGCAAGGAAGCGTAAATTAGCTCGGGAGGAGGGAGGAAGGAAGGAAGGAAGGAAGGAAAATAGTGAGTAGGTTGGAAGGATGGATGGGTGGAAGAGAGGAAGGAAGGAAAGAAGGAAAGCTTGAGGAAAGAAAGGAAAAAAGGAAGGAAGGAAGGAAAGAAAGAAATAAGAGAGTGTTAAGAAAGACTGTCTGGAGAGGGAAGAATGGAAGGAAGGAGGGAAGGAATACAGGAAGGAAGAAGGAAGGAAAGTTGGAAGAGGTTGAAAAAAAAACAAGAAAGAGAAAAAAAGGAATGAAAGAAGGTAAAAAATAAAGGAAGGAAAGAAGAGAGACAAGAAGGAACAGAGAAAGGACTTGAGGGAGAGATGAACGAAACACAAGACAAAAGGAAGGAAAATGAAAGAAAATACAAAGAAGAAATAAAAAAAACACATAAAACGAAGGAAAGATAAAAACAAGAAACAAAAATAAGAACAAACAAAAAACAAACAAACACAAGAAGAAAAGAAAGACAGAGAAAAAAAGAGAATAACGAAGGAAAGAAGCAGGAGAAAGGAGAGGATGATGAAGGAGAGAATGATTTTATTTAATTGTTAGGAACGAAGGAAGGAAGGAGGGAGGGAAAGACAGAAATGATGAAGAGCAGGAAACTGAGAAGAGGAGGAGGAGGAGGAGGAGGAGGAGGAAGAGGAGGAGGAGGAGGAGGAGGACACGCAGCAGGCCTATTTTTTGAAGGCGATAGAAGGAAAAAAGGAGGGAAAATAAAAAAAAAACATAAGAAGCTTGTCAGTGAAGGAAGGAAGGAAAAAAAGAGGGAGAAAGAAAGGAAAGTGATGATGTGGGAAGTGGAGGAGAAAATGAGAGAGAGAGAGAGAGAGAGAGAGAGAGAGAGAGAGAGAGAGAGAGAGAGAGAGAGAGAGATTACAAATACAGATGAAAAACCGTGACGGAAATTTAAACGAAGGGGAAATGAACAGAAAACGAAGAGAAAAGGAGGAGGAAGAGGAAGAAAAGGAGGAGGAGGAGGAGGAGGAGGAGGAGGAGGAGGAGGAGGAAATAGAAGTAACAGCTGGTAGTGAAGCATTAATCAAATACTGTTTCCTGTATCAGACGCTTTCCCTCATCAATAATTGTGGTTTTCCTTTTATTTTCACCCAAACACCCTCACGCCAGTCCTTTCTGACCTCTCTCTCTCTCTCTCTCTCTCTCTCTCTCTCTCTCTCTCTCTCTCTCTCTCTCTCTCTCTCTCTCTCAGTATTTACACACATGGCCTCCCCTCATCTCACCGTAGCCCTCTCTCTCTCTCTCTCTCTCTCTCTCTCTCTCTCTCTCTCTCTCTCTCTCTCTCTCTCTCTCTCTCTCTCGTCCTCTCCTCTTTTCTCCATGCTATTATATAATTCACGGGCATCGTTAAGTCCCCTCTCTCTCTCTCTCTCTCTCTCTCTCTCTCTCTCTCTCTCTCTCTCTCTCTCTCTCTCTCTCTCTCTCTCTCTTATATAATTCATTCACTTTCCCCTCACTCACACACCTCATACCATTCTCTCTCTCTCTCTCTCTCTCTCTCTCTCTCTCTCTCTCTCTCTCTCTCTCTCTCTCTCTCTCTCTCTCTCTCTCTCTCTCTCTCTCTCTCAGGGGAGGGGAGCACAACAAGATTTTCCCCACATAAAATTGTTAACTTGTCCCATCTGTTCATATTGTTAACTCACGCTCTCTCACTTTCTCACTTTCTCACTTTCTCACTCACTCACAATCACTCACTCACTCACTCGCTCTCTCAATCACTCGCTTCTGGTTCTTTACATATTTTTTATTTACTTATCTTTTTAATCGTTCAGTGTTTTGTCTTGACGTAAATGTGTGTGTGTGTGTGTGTGTGTGTGTGTGTGTGTGTGTGTGTGTGTGTGTGTGTGTGTAAGGAAATAGAGTGGAACAAGAACACTAACAACAACAACAACAACAACAACAACAACAACAGCAACAATAATAATAATAATGATAATAATAATAATAATAACAATAATAATAATAATAATAATAATAATAATAATAATAATAACATTTACCACCAGCACCACTCGATCCTCTCTCTCTCTCTCTCTCTCTCTCTCTCTCTCTCTCTCTCTCTCTCTCTCTCTCTCTCTCTCTCTCCTCAATGATAAAATAATCTAACCAAACCTTACCATCCAAACACACACACACACACACACACACACACACACACAGACAGAGACATACAAAACCCCGTTACAATACCATCTGTGAGCGCTAACCCCTTTATAGCCACCTCTCCCTACCCACTCCCCACCCTCCCTGCACTCCTACGCTTCACTCACCCCTCTCACTCTCTCCCAGCGCTCGGTCCTCTCACTCTCTCTTCTCTTCCCAAAAAACATTAATATTCCACGTTTATTTGTTTATTTTCTTACGTGTTTATTTAGTTATTTTCTTATTTTATTTGAGTTTCCCTTTAATTTCTTATATTTTGGTATTGATATTGATTCGTGGCTGTGGATAATCTAGGAGGAGGAGGAGGAGGAGGAGGAGGAGGAGGAGGGGATATGATAGGGAAAGAGTGAAAAAAAACGGGAAAATGCACGAGAGAAAACGAGAAGCGAGTTGTCTCCTCCTCCTCCTCGTCCTCCTCCTCCGTTTTCTTTGTGTAGTCTACATTATACTTTTTACGGGGTACTCTTGTCTTTCTTCTTTGTCCGTGTCCCGAGAGAGAGAGAGAGAGAGAGAGAGAGAGAGAGAGAGAGAGAGAGAGAGAGAGAGACACGACAGAGAATGGTGGGAGGAAACTAGCGTTCTCTCTCTCTCTCTCTCTCTCTCTCTCTCTCTCTCTCTCTCTCTCTCTCTCTCTCTCTCTCTCTCTCTCTCTCTCTCGATAAAGCAACGTAAAAACACAGTGTCCAATTTCCTGTATATTGTCTTACATCTCTTAGAGAGAGAGAGAGAGAGAGAGAGAGAGAGAGAGAGAGAGAGAGAGAGAGAGAGAGAGAGAGAGAGAGAGAGAGAGAGAGAGAGAGAGAGAGTTGACAAAGCGTAAAATGAACTGAAGCGTGGTATTGGCCAAGAAACAAGTGATTTGAGAGAGAGAGAGAGAGAGAGAGAGAGAGAGAGAGAGAGAGAGAGAGAGAGAGAGAGAGAGAGAGAGAGAGAGAGCATCCTATTTTTTCATTGAGAATAAATAAATACATAAATAAACAGCCATGCAAAAATTTAAAAAAAGAAGGAAAGAAGAAGAAGAAGAAGAAGAAGAAGAAGAAGAGGAGGAGGAAGAGAAAGAGGAAGAGGAAGAAGAAGAAGAAGAAGAAGAAGAAGAAAAGAGCAAGAACAAGAAGAACAAGAACAAGAACAAGAAGAAAAAAAAGAAGAAGAAAAGAAGACGAACAACAACAACAACAACAACAACAACAACAACAACACCAACAACAACAACAACACGATAAATCATAAATATTGCAAACTTTTCTCTCCTCCATCTCTTCTCAATCTCTTCTTGTCTAAATCTTATAATAGCTTTAAAAGTTTATCTTATCTAATCTTTTTTCTGCTTCCCCTAAACTCTTGAACTCCGCAAGAATATCCCCCAGGAAGTGATCGAATCGGAAATATGGTGATAAAGTAAAAATTGGTCTAAAATAGCGTAATTTCACTATAGAAAACATAATAATATTTCAAATTTAGCCACTTCAAGCCTTCCTCTCATCTCTTAGACCACATATACTAAAATTAAAATAAAAAAGTTTAAAATAGCGTAATTTAAGTATACAAAACGTAATAATAATTCAAATTTAGCCACTTCAGGCCTTCATCTCATCTCTTAGACAACCAATACTAAAATTAAAATAAGAAAATAGTCTAAAATAACGTAATTTGACAGTACAAAACATACTATTAACACGAATTTAGCCAGTGCAAACCTTCAGCTCATCCCTTGACCACCAATACTAAAACTAAGAATCCAAAGAACAATAATTTAATGAAAGTTAACACAACAACAGCGTAATTTAACACCACGTAAACTCTCAAACTTCACCACTTTGACTCCACTCATCTAAACCACCACTAAAAAGCAATCTAAACTACCACCCTTGAAATTCATGACCTAGACTACAATAACTTAATAGAACTTAACCTGAGAGCAACGCAACTTAACACTATACAAACACACGTATAAACTTCACCACTTCAAGACTCCACTCCTCTAAACCACCATTAAAAACACCCTACCATTAAAAACACACTCTAACACCACATACACAAACAGACAAACTTTCCCGCTTCAAGACCTCCCCCATCTGAACCACCACTACAATTTATAACACTCACAGAGACCAAGATCCAGCTCTTTAACACTCATCAAGACCCTTTAAGGCCTCAAGACCCCCTTAACTGAGGTCCTTACACTACCTTTAACACTCTTCACCTTAATGACTCTCGGATTACGTTGCTATTGCCCTAAGCATCGTGTGTATGTCTTCTCCAGTCAATCCTGTGTTTGTAGGACGAGAGACAAAAGGAAAGGAGGAGGAAGTATTCGTAATGGTAATAGAGGAGAGACAGAGAGGTGAAAATAAAGGAAGGTAGAGAGAAAAGTAGAAAATAGATAGGAATAGAGACGGGAAAATAAAGATAGAAGGTGAAATATGATGAGGAGAGATGAGAGAAAAGGGGAGTAATGGAAAAAGTGATGATGAAAGTATAGATAGGTAAGAGAGGTGGAAATAAAGGTAGGAAAGGAGAAAAATTGAAAGTAGATAGGAGTGGAGAAAATAAAGACAGGAGAAAAGAAACACATGAAAATTAAAGAAAAAATAGATACTGAGACAGAAAAGAAAGATAATGGAAATGAAAGAACGAGTAAACAGATAGAAAGACAAAGAAAAGAAAAGAAAAGTGAAAATAAAAAAAATAACAAATAGATACATACGAAATACGAAAAAAGAAGAGAAACAAAAGACAAAGCAAATAGATAGATAGATAGACAAAGAGAAAAGAAGAAAAAAGAAAACGGAGTAGGAAAAATATAAAGTCATATCATTTAATTACACAAGACCCTCTCTCTCTCTCTCTCTCTCTCTCTCTCTCTCTCTCTCTCTCTCTCTCTCTCTCGCACACCTAATCACGGGAGCCACAAAAATACAGGTCTCAAGGTAAAAAAACACGGTCTTCTAATTTCTCGAGGCCCAGCAAAGAGAGAGAGAGAGAGAGGCGAGGGGTGGTGCTGGCCAGGTTACTGAAGTCCCCCTGCCAAGACTTATGAGCGAGCCATTTTCTTTAATCAAAACGCACCTTCCCATTTAAATTTTCCCTGACTTAGCGTTTGTTTCACCCTTGATGGAGGGGAATGGGCCAGGGAGAGAGAGAGAGAGAGAGAGAGAGAGAGAGAGAGAGAGAGAGAGAGAGAGAGAGAGAGAGAGAGAAATTAATATAGAAAAGATCAATAGACAAAAAAAGAAAAAGAAAAAGGAGAGGAGTTAAGAAAGGAGGAGAAAGTGGAGAGAGAAAGAGAGTAGTAATGTTAAAACCAAAGAGAAAACGAAAGAAAGAAACAAGACATAAGAATAAAGAAAACGGAGAGGGGAAAATGAAAACGTGTTATGAAGAAGGGGAGAGGAAGGGAAGAAAGAGAAGGAAAGGAAGGGAAGAAAGAAAGAAAGAAAGAAAGAAAAAAAGAAAGAAAGGGAGAAAGGGAGAAATGAAGATAAAGAACGGAGAGGAGAGAGGTAGAAAGAGAGAGGAAAAAGAAAGAGAGGTTAAGAGAGGAGGTGGAGAGAAACTGGAAAAAAAGAGAGATGGATGAAAGGTGAAGAAAGGGAGAGAAAGAGGGGAAAGGTGGAGGGAAACTAAGAGAAAGAAGGGAGAGATGGAGGAAAGACAGAGAAAGAAAGAGAGAGGCGGAGGAAGAGGAGAGAAAGAGAGAGAGAGAGGAAAGAGCACAAGGGAAGGAGGAGGAAAGGACATGTTGGTGGCGTGTTGAAAAGGGAGGAGGAGAAGGAGGAGGAGGAGGAGGAGGAGGAGGAGGAGGAGGAGGAGGAGGAGGAGGAGGAGGAGGAGAAGCAGGAGGGAGGGAGGGAGGGATTAGACCACCTCTTGAATTAGATTCCATTCATAAGGTACTCCTCCTCCTCCTCCTCCTCCTCCTCCTCCTCCTCCTCCTCCTCGCGTCTTTACCTGGGAACACATTTGCCTCAGGTGAAAAAAAAATCAACCTTTTATTTGTTTTTGTTTTTTTGGCACATTTGTGAGTATATTTCTCTCTCTCTCTCTCTCTCTCTCTCTCTCTCTCTCTCTCTCTCTCTCTCTCTCTCTCTCTCTCTCTCTCTCTCTCTGTGTGGTTGTTAGCTAGTTGTGTGAACGAGTGAATGAGCGAGACTTGTGTGAGGCATGAATACGTGTATGAGTGAACGAGCTAGGCTTCAGTCATAAGTGTTAAGTGGAAGTGCGCGGCCTGGCGCCGGGAGATCACCTACCTCCAGCCTTCTGTTCACACCTTCTGTGAATAAACACCTGCACTGTTACCTGCGTTTCCTGTGCCCCTGCTGGTCAAGAGTCGAACATGGCGCAGTGAGTAGGATCAGGACAAGGCTGCAGTGGGTACGGCGCAGAATGGAGAAGCAGTTGGAGGCGCTGGCTGCCCTGCTAGCGCGACAGTCGGAGCAGAGTCAGGCTCTGCTAGCGCGACAGTCGGAGCAGAGTCAGGCTCGCGAGGAGCGTTTAACCCAGCTGCTGGAGAGAGTGGGGACACAAGCTCCCAGTCGCACCACGGCGAGCAATGAAGGCGAAACCACAGCCCGCAGCACGTCTACCCAGGGCGCGAGGTTCCCGACGTCCGCCACCATCATTCCTCACTTAACGGCGTCAGCATCTTTACGTGAGTTCGACACGTGGCGCCATAAGTTTGAAGGATACGTAACCCTCGCCAGGATAGACTGTCTCTCCTGGCTGAGCAGAGGGCGGCACTCGCTGCTGTCCTAGACGACGAGTGGACCCGTACACTTCGCTACGGGATAAGCTTACCGAGAGACGCGGAGTTAAGAACCATCCTCGATGCAATGTGTGAGTACCTGCGAAGCCAGCGCAACATCATCATGGATAGAAGAGACTTCTACTCCCGCGTGCAAGAAACGCAAGAAGGTTTTGACGACTTTTTATGTGCTGTAAAGGAAATCGCCAATTTCTGTGACTTTTGCGACCAGTGCATAAACCATCAGCTGCGTGACAGAATTGTCGTTGGGACACGAGACAGAAGTGGCTCTGAAACGCATGCTGGAAAACAAGAAACTCACCCTTGAAAACGCCATAGATATTTGCAGAGCATCAGAGAGCGCTAACCAGTGTAGTGCAGTACTAAGGGGCGGCTCTCACTCTTCGAGCCATGGTGTGAACGCTGTCTCGAACTACAGGAAGGGCAGTTTCGGGGGCTCAAGCCCCACGGGCTGTTATCGTTGTGGCAAAAATTGTCGCAGTGACAAAGGGGATGCCAGGCAATAGATAAAGTGTGTCGTAACTGCGGGAAAAGAGGGCATTTTGCGAGTGTATGTCAGCAGACAGTGAGGAAACGACGAGGAGCTTCGAGGAGTTCCTCAACTGTCTCTCCTCATCGCGGTGCAGGCCCGAGGCGGGGAGCCAGTGCCAGTGTATACCAGCTCTTATCAGGCGTATACACAAAGACGGTGACGGCACGACCTGCGCCCCAGGTGCTCATTACCGCCACACATCCCGCTGGAAGAGACAAGATTACGTGGACTCCTGACTCTGGGGCCGAAACGACCGTTATTGGCCTCGACACGGCAACACTCCTTGGAATCCCGCCCTCCAGCTTGGCGCCCGCTGATGGTGATGGACTTTATGCTGCCGGTAATCACCCCCTCACCTGTGTAGGAACTTTCTCGTCGCACTTGCAACTGGGCGACAGGGAAGCTGAGACTGTTGTGAGCGTGGTGAAGGAGGTGAAGGGGCGCTGCTTAGCTGGTACGATTCCATCGCTCTCGGAATCCTCCCCGAAGATTTTCCGGCTCAAATCCGACCGCTACGCAGGGAAGAACAGCACGCCGGCAACAGCTCCATCAAGTACCCGACCGCCTCGCAGCCACCTCTATCTACGCCCACAGAAGTGATCAGCTGGCCTCATTCCTACGACCCAACGCCACAGCAGCGTGCGGGGCACGCTGCTGCTGTGATCAAGGCCTTTCCCAGCGTCTTCGAAGCAAAGGAAGGTTTACGTGCAATGGCTGGTGGATCCATGGCCATCGAGTTGACAGACGACGCTCGACCCTTCGCCGTAACAGCATCTCGTACAATCCCTTACAATTGGCGTGAAGAAATTAAGAGCCAGTTGGAAGAGCTGCTTAACAAGGGAATCATCGAGAGTGTGGACTACCCTACGGCATGGTGCCACCCCATCGTGCCTGTCCCAAAAAAGACATCTGGTGTAAGGCTGTGTGTTGACCTGACACGACTCAACCGTTACGTGAAGAGGCCCGTGTATCCAGTGCGCTCCTCACGCTGACGCCATCGCCTCGATCGGGACCGGAGCAGTTTGGTTCACCACTCTTGATGCCAAGATGGGGTATTTTCAAGTCCCCATTAGAGAAGAAGACCAGGATTTAACCTGCTTCGCAACACCTTGGGGTCGGTACAAGTTTCGGCGAGCGGTTATGGGTCTCGTCTCGTCTGGAGACGAGTATAACCGTCGAGGAGACCAAGCTCTCGGCGACATACCTAACACCATCAAGATCGTGGACGACATCCTGGCCTATGACTCCACCTACAGTGCGCACTTAGCCCATGTCATTCAGATTGTGCGGCGGTGTGACCAGCACGGCATCACTCTCAACCCACAGAAGTTTACATTCGCGGAAAGAGTGGTAGATTACTGTGGTTACTCTGTTTCTGGACAAGGCTACACGACAGACTCAAAGAAAGTTAAGGCAATCTCTGACTTCCCACGACCACAGCACATCACCGACTTACGATCATTCATGGGTCTTACAAACCAGCTTGGAAGCTTTTCTCCTGCTGTGGCTGCAGCTGCACAACCCCTCAGAGATCTCTTACGCCCGAAGAACAGTTGGTGCTGGTCTTCTAACCATGAAGAGGCGTTTGAGAAGGTGAAACAGTGTCTCGTCAGCCCACCTGTCTTGGCATACTTCGACCCATCATTACCAACGATGCTACAGACTGACGCCTCAAGGATGCACGGATTTGGATTCGTTCTCCTGCAGAAGCACAGTGACCAGTGGAAGATGGTGCAATGCGGGTCAAGATTTGTTACAGACACAGAGAGCCGCTATGCAGTAATAGAGTTGGAAATGGCTGCAATCGTCTGGGCAGTCAGGAAATGTGGCACCTACCTGAAAGGACTCCCTCACTTCGATCTAGTGCTCGACCACCGCCCGCTGATACCTCTCCTCAATAGCAAGTTGTTGGGAGAAATAGAGAACCTGCGGCTGCAGCGCATGAGGGAGAAGCTTGCTCAGTATTCTTTCACAGCAAGCTGGCAAAAGGGATCGACACACTGTGTGCCCGACGCCCTCTCACGTGCTCCAGTACAGGACCCAGTGGAGGAAGAGGATGCTGCTACTTCTGGTGACCTCGACCCTCTCCACTCAGCGGTCATCTCAGCGTTATCTGCCACCAATGAGGACGGCGTCCGCTTAGCACCACTCCAGGATCAGACTGTGGAAATGGTACGTGCCGCAGCAGCAAGAGACGGGGAGTACTGCTTGCTCAAGAACGTCATCATCGAGGGCTTCCCTGATCATTGCCACGACCTCGATCACCGCTTGCGTACGTACTGGCCGGTGCGCAGTCTGCTGGCCGTAGACGACGACCTGGTGGTTTACGGGCCGAGGCTTCTTATTCCTCACAGCCTCCGCCGAGAAACACTAGAGCGACTCCATGACAGTCATCAGGGGATGGAGCGCACCAAGCGACGGGCCCGACAAACGGTGTACTGGCCTGGTATGGACAGAGACGTTGAGAACGTCGTTTCTGGATGCTCACTATGCCGTCCACTCCTACCAAGCCAAGCCAACGAACCTCTCTGGCAGGACACGGACACACCCAGCAGGGTGTTTGAGTCAGTTTCTGCAGACTACTTCCACGCAGCAGGCCGTACATACCTCGTGTATGTAGATCGCTTGTCTGGGTGGCCTCACGTGTCTGCATGCTCACGTCCAGCATCGGCTGATCAGCTCGTTCGTGTCCTTCGGGGTGTGTTCGCCGACACGGGCGTGCCTGTTCTCCTGAGGACTGACGGTGGACCGCAGTTCACTTCTTCATCGGTACGGCGCTTCCTGGCTCGATGGGGGGTGGAGCATCGTGTATCTTCACCTCATTATCCACGCTCCAATGGTCACGCCGAGGCAGCGGTCAAGTCCGTGAAGAAGCTGATCCTCACGACCACACAGCAGGGACACCTGGACGAGGATGCGTTCGCTCGCGGGTTGCTGGAACTGCGCAACACTCCGAGGGCGGAAGGGCGATCACCAGCACAAGTCCTCTTCGGTCATCCTATGAGGTCCTGTGTCCCGGCTCATCATCGCTCATACGCTCAGCAGTGGCAGCGCGCTGCTGATGAGTGCGACGCCAAGGCAGAGCGACTGAGGAAGAAAGCGAAACTTCGCCACGACGCGTCCGCCCGTACTCTTCCTCTCCTGCACCTCGGTGGCCACGTCGACGTTCAAGATCACACGACAGGCCTCTGGGATCGCCTGGGTGTCATCGTGGCTGTTGGGCGAAGGAGAGACTACCTCATCAAGATGGGCAGCGGTCGCGTGATGTGGCGTAATAGAAGACACCTACGCCCACACAGACCTCTTGCTCCCCTTCCTGTCGAGCAGCACACCGCTCATGGCGGTGCAGCGCTTCAGCATCAGGGTCACGAGGAACACCACCATCCCGGCAGCCCGGAGCATCAGGGTAACGGGGTACACCGTGGCCGAGAGCAACCAGAGCGTCGAAGCAGCCGACAGCGTAGGGAGCCGAGACGACTGCAGGTGCGGTGGCACCGTAGCACCTACGATTAGTCGTACGTGTTCATTGTACGCTGTGTTTGTTTTGTGTATATGTACCGTGTTTTCTGTACTTCAATCATTGTAACTTTGTTTCATGTGTTACGGTAGCCATAACAAAGATAAGGAATCTTCCTTATGTCTCGGGGGAGGTGTGTGGTTGTTAGCTAGTTGTGTGAACGAGTGAATGAGCGAGACTTGTGTGAGGCATGAATACGTGTATGAGTGAACGAGCTAGGCTTCAGTCATAAGTGTTAAGTGGAAGTGCGCGGCCTGGCGCCGGGAGATCACCTACCTCCAGCCTTCTGTTCACACCTTCTGTGAATAAACACCTGCACTGTTACCTGCGTTTCCTGTGCCCCTGCTGGTCAAGAGTCGAACACTCTCTATCTCTCTCTCTCTCTCTCTCTCTCTCTCTCTCTCTCTGCAACAGGAAGACAATGATATTAGAGGAGCAGAAATGTACCAGCAAGTGTGTATGTGTGTGTGTGTGTGTGTGTGTGTGTGTGTGTGTGTGTGTGTGTGTGTGTGTGTGTGTGACCATTCATCACTTTCACACTTTGTTTTGGTCAGACCCACAATTCATAACGCAGAACTGACACACGTCACCACAGAGAGAGAGAGAGAGAGAGAGAGAGAGAGAGAGAGAGAGAGAGAGAGAGAGAGAGAGAGAGAGAGAGAGAGAGAGAGAGAGAATGATAAAAATAGTGCAAATATATATTGTTACATCGAGAAGTAATTTAATAAAACGCCCACCTCTCTTTCAAAAAAATAAAAAGAAAAGAAAAAGGAAAAAGGAAAAAGGAAAAAAAGAAAAAAAAATCACTGCTGAAAGCCTTGCCAACATTCTCTCTCTCTCTCTCTCTCTCTCTCTCTCTCTCTCTCTCTCTCTCTCTCTCTCTCTCTCTCTCTCTCTCTCTTTCTCTAGGTACTCCAGATTTCCAAAACTGCCCAAAATTTCCTTATAATATATTAAAAAAAAGAGAAGAATGGAAATATACAGAAGACGTTCCAAGCAAAGGCAGAATTAATATAAAGGAAATGACAAAAGATAAATGAATAAATAAATGAATAACTAAATAAATAAAATGAACGAAAATATAAAACAAACGAGAATGAAAGGTGAAAAAAAATGGAATAACAAAATCGAATTAACAAACGAATGAAACAAAACGCAAAAGAGAAAAAATATAGAATTAAAAAAATATCTATATACAAGCGATAAATTAACAAACCACAGCAAAAAAAAAAAAAGACAAAGTAAAGAAGATTGAAAACAAACGGGAATGATGATGATGAACCCAATAATCAAGACAAACAAAGGACAAGAAAAGGCAAAACAAGAATGAGAAGATACAAAAAACGATAAATCACACATAAAACAAACAAAACAAAGCAAAACAAAAACAAAACACAAAGAAAGGTAAACAAACATGACGAGAAAGAAAACAAACAAAAAAAATAAAAGCAAAATAAAATAAAAGTCAAGCGAAAAAAGCAGAAAACAAACAAACAAACAAACAAAACAAACACAAAGACACACACACACACACACACACACACACACACACACACACGACCACCACCAGAACAAAAAAAAAAAAAAAAAAAATTGACACAAAAACCAATAATTATGAATAGAGATGAATGAACGAAATGAATGAATGAAAAACCCTCGTAATACCAATGGGCAGTAACTGTTCCCATATCATATCGGCCAGGTGAGCAATGCCGGGGCGGGGGGCGAGCGATATCAGAGGGACGAGGCACACAAACATTCCCAGCCTCCAAAATGTATCGGGTATTTGTCAAAACTGTGTCAATTTATTTCGTCCTATATTCAAGATGGACGGCTGGTTGGTTGGTTGAGTGTTGTTGTTGCTGTTGTTGTTGTTGTTGTTGTTGTTGTTGTTGTTAAGGGGGTGGATATCTTTTTGTTGTTGTTGTTGTTGTTGTTGTTGTTGTTGTTGTTGTTGTTGTTGTTGTTGTTGTTTTTAGTAGTAGTAGTAGTAGTAGTAGTAGTAGTAGTAGCAGTAATTTTCATGTACTTTTCTTGTTGGAAACTGAAGAAAATGTTCATTATTCTTCATCATTATTCTTTATTTTTCTTTTCTTTATTTTTTAGGAGTTAGATATATATTTGTTACTCATTCTTATTATCATTATTATTTTCTTTTTTTTCATTTTCTCATCTCTTCCTTCCTGAGTATTCCATATTTTCATTTTTCATTCATTTTCTTATCTTGAAGATTTTGTTTTCCTTATTTATTTTCCCATTTTCTTTTTTTATTGGCGTTTGAGAGCCTTTTTTATTATTTATCTTGTTGTTGTTGTCGTTGTTGTTGTTGTTGTTGTTGTTGGTGGTGGTGGTGGTGGTGGTGGTGGTGGTGGTGGTAGTAGTAGTAGTAGTAGTAGTAGTATTTTTTATCTACTTTTTTTTTACTGAAGATTGTACAAAAATTTATTACTATTACTTTTTTTTCAACTTATTCTTTTTTTTATTTTCTGATTTTTCTTGCTTGTGTTGAGTATTTTCATTATTCATTTATTATTTTTTTCGACGCTTCAACGTTTTATTTCTTTTATTTAATTCACCACCTCTTTACTGCTCATTATACATCATTAGTTTGCTTCTTTTCACTTCCTATTATTCATTATTTCTTCATTTTCCTATCCTTTCTTACTGAGAGTTCGATATTTTTCATTATTCATCATTTTTTTTCATTTACACGCTTCAACGTTTTATTCATTTCCTTTATTTATCTTATTTATCACTTCATTACTTCCTATTCCTTTCCATGGCCTTTATTATATATTGTTTATTATATCCTTGTTATCACCATTACTCTCTCTCTCTCTCTCTCTCTCTCTCTCTCTCTCTCTCTCTCTCTCTCTCTCTCTCTCTCTTCTTTTTTTCCACATTTTCATTTATTTCCTACTTTTATTTCAACTTTGGGATATATTGTGACATTTTCCCCTTGTTTTTTTTTTTAT
Organism: Scylla paramamosain; assembly: GCF_035594125.1. Taxonomy (NCBI): domain Eukaryota; kingdom Metazoa; phylum Arthropoda; class Malacostraca; order Decapoda; family Portunidae; genus Scylla; species Scylla paramamosain. Next base: position 18,124,463 of record NC_087182.1, read on the forward strand.
TCTTTTAATTTTACGGCGACAGAAAGTTAGGGAAACGCATTTTTTCTGTGATGTAGTGTGTGTTAACGTTATAATTCCTATTTTAATGGTGGTGGTAGTCGTAGTCGTAGTAGCAGTAGTAGTAGTAGTAGTAGTAGTAGTAGTAGTAGTAGTAGTAGTAGTAGTAGTAGTAGTAGTAGTAGTCGTAGTAGTAGTAGTAGTAGTAGTAGTGGTAGTAGTGAATGTATTGAAAACCAGAGAGAGAGAGAGAGAGAGAGAGAGAGAGAGAGAGAGAGAGAGAGAAAGCAACCATACAACCCGAATAAGGAAGTCACAAAAATAAAAAAGACGAAACAAAAAAGAAAAAGAAAGAAAAGATATGAAAGAAAAAGATAATCAGACAAGACCAGAGAGAGAGAGAGAGAGAGAGAGAGAGAGA
>NC_087182.1:18139880-18154880 GCF_035594125.1 Scylla paramamosain
GATGTAAAAAAATAAAGAAATAAATTAAATAATCTACCTGAAAAATGTTAAAGAAAATGGAAAAATAATGTTGGATGAGAGAGAGAGAGAGAGAGAGAGAGAGAGAGAGAGAGAGAGAGAGAGAGAGAGAGAGAGAGAGAGAGAGAGATAATAAGCTCTCCCAGATCCCCACTACAACATAAGCGATAAAAGAAGAGAAAATGAAAACACGAACAGAGAGAGAGAGAGAGAGAGAGAGAGAGAGAGAGAGAGAGAGAGAGAGAGAGAGAGAGAGAGAGTATATAAGGAAAACCCACTTCCCTCCACCGCTATCATCAACATCTCTTGACACAATCACTAAGGAAGGAGGGAAGCGAGATGAGGTTGACTCCTTCACTCTCTTCCTTCACTCTCTTCCTTCATTTCGTTCCTTCCTTCTCTTCTTCTCTACTTCCTTCTCTTCCTTCCTTTCCTACTTCGTCCTTCGCTCTCTTTCCTTCTATTTTCTTCGTTCTTTTCTCTTCCTTCTTTCTCTTTCCTTATTTTCTTCCTTCTCTCCTTCTCTTCTCTTCTTTCTTTCTTTGGTTCGTCCTTCTCTCTCTTTTTCCATCTTTTGTTTTTTTCTTCTTTTCTCTTCTCTCTCGTCTTTCTTCTTTCTTTGTTTTTATTCTTTCTTCTTCTTTCTCTCTATAGACCTTCTTTCTATTTTCTTGCTTTATTCTCTGTTTTCTCTCCTTTCTTTTCCCTCTTTTCCCTTCCTTCCCTCCTACTACTACTACTACTACTACTACGACTCTCTCTCTCTCTCTCTCTCTCTCTCTCTCTCTCTCTCTCTCTCTCTCTCTCTCTCTCTCTCTCTCTCTCTCTCTCTCTCTCTCTCTCTCTTTCCTCCTTCGTTCCATTTCCTTCCTTCTCTTCTCTCCTTTTCCTTCTTTATTCTCTTCCATTCCTTCTATACTTTTCCTTTTTCGTTTTCTTTCCTATCTTCTTCATTCCCTCCTTCCCGCCAGCATCATAAAGGAATTTTCTTCTCCTTCCTCCTTTCCTTCATTCCTTCCTTCACAATAAACATAATAAACAATTCTTTCTTCTCTTTTTCTTTCTTTTCTTTTCCTTTTTTCATGTCTCCTTTTCATCACTAAAGTATCTAACATCTGTCTCTCTTTTTCCTTCCTTCCTTCCTTCCTTTCTCATCAAATACATCTTTTCTCTATTCTCCTCCCTCTCCCTCTTCCTTCTCTCTTTCATTCCTTTTTTTCTCCTTTCCTTCCTTCATTCAATATAGAACCAGATATTTTTCTCCCTTATCCTTCCTTTCTTCCTTCTCTTCTCATTCCTTCAATATAGAACCAGACACTTCCCTCCCTTCCTTCATCTTCATTCCTTCTTTTCTCCTTTCCTTCAATAGAAACCTAAGCATTCACTTTTCACCCTTCTTCCTTCCTTCCTTCCTTCCTTCCTTCCTTCCTTCTTTCCTGCAACATAAACCCAAAACATCCATTTTACTCGTACATCTCTCTGCCTCCTTCCCTCCCTCGTTCCTTCAATATAGAACCAAAGACACTTCCCTCCTTCACTTTTCTTCCTTCCTTCCTTCTTTCCTTACCACCAAACACATCTAGCAACACCATTCCTTCTCCCCCTCCCTCCCTCTCTCTCTCCCTTCCTTCCTTCCTTCCGCCGCCTCGCCTTCCACCCTCTTCCTTCGTGTCTTCCTCGCCTCTTACCAAGATACCGCCTAAAGGTTCAAAGAGGGAGTTATTCCGCGCATCAGCTCAAAGAGAGAGTTATTCGGCACGGCAAAAGTGAACACATGCTTTCTTATGGCTGTGTGTGTGTGTGTGTGTGTGTGTGTGTGTATATGTGTTGGAATTTACTGTGTGAAGCCACCAAGAGAGAGAGAGAGAGAGAGAGAAAGTGTGTGTGTGTGTGTGTGTGTGTTGGAACAGTTGGGGAAAAAATTTGCTTCAAGATGAATGAGAGTCGTGGGAAATTAAACGGCAGCGTCAACACTGCCACGCCCACACCAACACTGCTACAACACTGCTACACCCACGCCAACACTGCTACACCCCTACTACACCCACACCAACACTGCTACACACCTGCAACACTACTACAACTTTTCTACACCCACGCTAACACTGTTACACCCACGCCAAACACAGCAACACCCCTGCAACACCCACACCAACACTTCTACACCCTTGCAACACTCGCCACCTCTGCAACACCCCCGCCACCACTGTTACACCCACAACACCCCCGGCAAGAGAAAACGGGACGCGCATTGCCACATTTTCCCTCGTGTTACCTCAGCGCCTTTTCAGGAGAGACAAAAATGAAAAAAAAGCGGAATGAATAAGAGAGAATGAAAGGGAATGGCCCGCAGCTGGGAGAGGAGAGGAGAGGAGAGGAGGGAGAGGAGGGAGAGCAGAGAGAGGCAGGCAGGCGTGTCTTCCTCCCTTCCTCCCTCCCTCCTTCCCTCCTTCCCTCTCCCTCTCTCCCTCCCTGTCATCTCAGGATCCTTCCCTCCTTTATCTCTCCTTCGCCTCTTCTCGTGCGGAATCACACGTGTTAATTAAAGGACAGGTACAGCCAGCCACACTTACCTTCACTGTTCACACCTGCGCCGCCTCCTTCCTTCAGTGGGGCGTGGAGAGAAGGCGGTGGAGAGAAGGCGGTGGAGAGAAGGCGTTCCTCCACTTGATCCGGGAGAGTGGAGGGAAGGTGTCCACTACTTGTCCTCCTCCTCCTCCTCCTCCTTCTCCTCCAGTACACGGGGAGAAGTGGAGAAGTTTGGATCGTTCACCTCCGCGGATCGTCTTGGATAGAGTGGGATCGGCGGTTCTCTCTTGGTGTATTGATTAGTGGAGCAAAGTTTCCTCCAGTTTGGGTGAGGCGTGGAGCAGTTTTCCTCCACCTGACGAGCGGGAGAAGCTTCAGTTCAGCCTCAGTTCATCTCAAGCCGCCCACTTCTGCATCAGTCAAGCCTAGAATTACCCTCCTCTCCCTCTCACTTACTGCACACTGACGCACTCTCTCTCTCTCTTCTACCTTGGCACTCGATCTACTCTAAGTGGCACTATCTACCTTAAGTGGCGTTCTCTATCTACCTTTCCTGGCACTGTTTCGTTAGGTTGGCACTTCCTATCGAGTTTTTTGGCACTCCTTGGTTAGCCTTGGCACTCTATCTATCTTTCTTGGCACTACTTGGTTAGCTTTGGCACTATCTACCGTAAGTGGCACTCTATCTACCTTTCTTGGCACTCCTTGGTTAACTTTGGCAATCTATCTACCTTAAGTGGCACTCCAGCACACTATCTATCTTTGGCACTGGTTAGCTTGGCACTCTATACATCTATCTTAAGTGGCACTAACACACTACTACCTTTGACATTCTTTGGTTAGTTTGTCGCTCTATCTTAAGTGGCACTCTCTAGCAGACTATTTACCCTTGGCACTGGTTAGCTTAAGTGGCACCCTATCTACCTATCTTAGCACTACTGGGTTACCTTACTTGGCACACTTCATCTATTTCACTAGCTTGGTATTCCCTATCAACCTGAAGTGGCGTTCTCTGGATAACTTTCTTGCCTCTTCCTATCTATCACAGTCGACGCTCCCTATCTACTTTGGTTGGCATTTCCTAGTTAACTGTGGGTTTTCGGGGGAGACTAACACGAAAAGAGTAACCGTCAGGCTTTGGGAGCAGTACCAAGCTGGCTATCACTCTAGGTGGGAACAGACACAAGCTGAGAGAGGAGCGGCTACATATCAAGCGTCTCTGGGTAGTCTATGGGGCAACACACACCCACGCTGAGGGAATGAGTGTCAGGTGTTGGGGGACAGACTAACCAAGCTGGCTATCACTCTAGGTGGGAACATACACACGCTGAGAGGAGCGGCTACATATCAAGTGTTCCTGGGTAGTTATGGGGCAACACACACCCACGCTGAGGGAATGAGCGTCAGGCGTTGAGGGACAGACTAACACGACCGAAGCAGGCTGGCTATCAGTGTATGGGCAATAACCACATGGCCTCAGTATTACGTGGGGGTCATCAGCCTCTGGGAACAGCGGTAACATGCCCTAAATGTCCCAGGGTGTCACTGCAGCGGGCAATAACCACGTACTCTTTCCTCTATATGAGCCTCACTAAGTCCTGCCCACACACCTGCCTCTAATATCAGCTACAGTAAATCTTTCCAAGTAATATCCACCATAGATTATCTTACAGTAAATATTAACACGTACTCCCGCCGCAATACTGTACCTATATAAGGGAACACAAGGGAGTACAAAGGAGGGACAAACAGCAGCATGTCTATTGGCCCTTATGAGTGTTGATATTCTGTACCTATATAAGGGAACACAAGGGAGTACAAAGGAAGGACAAACAGCAGCATGTCCATTGGCTATTACGAAAACTGGTGATAAGCTACACTAGTCGAAAGGTCAGGATAATAAAGACGAAGGTTCCTCCCCACCTACAGAATACAGGTAAATACAGGTAAATACAGCCAAGTATCCTGTACCTGGTTGAAATTACAGGTGAGATCAAGGAATACCTGGCCACTAGTATCCCTATAAAGTATTGTAAAGGAACTGTACTCCATTATCCCTATAGAATAAAGGATTTGTACCTATCATATAAAGTACCGTAGAGGAAGTGTAACCAATGTCCCTATGAAGTACTGCAAAGGAACTGTACCTGCCATCCCTATAAAGTACTGTATTAATAAATGAATAGATAAACAAACAAGGATCATTATACAACGTTATGAAGCAGATTGAATAATGGGAAACAAATAACAAAATACATAGCAATACGTAATAAAATGAATAATAACACACTGAAAGCCAAAAATAAACAAGTAAATCATGAAATAAATAGAAATAAAAAAAAATTGAGAACATGCTAAGAATAAAATAACAAATAAATAAAAGAAAAAACAATATATGGTTGAAATATAAACAAAACAACATTATCAATCCCTCCTATCTCTCTCTCTCTCTCTCTCTCTCTCTCTCTCTCTCTCTCTCTCTCTCTCTCTCTCTCTCTCTCTCTCTCTCTCTCTCTGAACACACGTAGAACCAAACCTAACCTAAATAAACCATTAAAAAAAAAAACAATAACAAAATCATAACAGTAACAACAAAACTACAATATTACCAATCTCTCTCTCTCTCTCTCTCTCTCTCTCTCTCTCTCTCTCTCTCTCTCTCTCTCTCTCTCTCTCTCTCTCTCTACCTCAACAAAAACCTAAACAAACCACAAAAATAACAATGAAAACCACTAACAACGCCCCCTACAACTTCCCTCCCCAACCCAAAACTACGTGGAACATTAACTGACCTTCACATTCCACCCCTTCCCTCCCCTTCCCACCCCTTCCTTACCCCTACCTCAGCCGAGACAATCTTCCACACACACACGCACACACAGAGCCTAGAGGAGGACACGAAATTAACCGAGGGGAAATTTATATCTCCTCTTATAACTGGGAAGAAAGCTTAGCAGGGGGCAGCCACCAGCCAAGACTTCCTTATCAGATCTATGGGGCCCCTCCTAGGCAGCGGTCTTAGGTTTGGTACTCCCGTTTTCTTTCATGTTTTTTTTTTTTAAGTTTCCCCCGCCCAGAGCACCACGATTACTTGATTGTTCTTGGTTTTCTATTGCTTGGCTTTTTATTATCTCTCTCTCTCTGTGTCTCTCTGAATGTTTTATCCTTCCTTATCGTATTTTTTATTGTTTTGTTATTTTTTTGTCTGTTTACCTCTTCTGCTTCATCTTTTCTTGTCTTATTGTTTTTTTCATCCTCCTATGTTATTTTTCTTCGTCCTATTATTGTTTTTTTTTATCTTATTTCTTCTTTCCTATCTCTTCTATCTAGTTTACCTTTGCTATTATTGCTATTTTATCTATCTCTTTTATCTTTCTTTATCTTATTATTTTTTTCTTATCTTGCCTTCTTTTTATCCTCTACTTTCCCTTTCTTATCCTATCATCATTATCAATCTACCTTTTTTTCTCTTTAATCCTTTCTACATCATTTCCTATCCTATCTTTATTGCATCTGTCTTTTCTCTTACTTTTCTTTCTCTACTTGACTTCAATCGGTATCTTTTTTGTTCTCTCTCTCTCTCTCTCTCTCTCTCTCTCTCTCTCTCTCTCTCTCTCTCTCTCTCTCTCTCTCTCTCTCTCTCTCTCTCTCTCTTAGTTCTAACCTGTTACATAAAACATTACAAACTTAGTACATTCTATATTTGTACAGATACACAAATAAAAGAAGAAGAAGAAGAAGAAGATAAGAAAGAGAAGAGAAGAAGAGGAAAAGGGAAGAAAACGAAGAAGAAAAAGAAACAGGAGAAAAGACAGGAGAAAAGGATGAGAAAAAGGAAAAGAAGAAAAAAAGAAGATTCAAGAACAAAAAAGAATAAGAACAAGAAGAAAGGAACAAGAACACAAGAAGAAGACGAAGAAGAAAAATAATAAGCTTCTGTAAAACAACAATGAGAAAAATACTTAACAATAAACAATAACAAAAAAATAAATAAAAATAAACAAGGTAAATGAACATATAAATAAATAACCTTAGCTTGCATTTTTTATACATATATTTTAATGGGTAACTCCTCCATTTATTTATTTATTCACAACATTACCCCTTACTTTCTTTTAAAGCCCTCTCTTCCCTGTTAATAAACGTCACCACTCGTTTATTCTACTATTATTATCATCATTATCATTGTTATTGTTGTTATTCGTGTACGTTTTTCATTATTTATTCATTATTTATCACTTTCTTTACGGCCGGTTGGATCAAAGACAGAGAGAGAGAGAGAGAGAGAGAGAGAGAGAGAGAGAGAGAGAGAGAGAGAGAGAAAGAGGTACGGTTGGTCAGGTAAGGCAAGGTAAGGCAAGATAAGACTATGTAAGGTAAATAAGATAATGAAAATAATGAAGGAAGAGGCGAGAAGGAAGGAGGAATGGATAGGTATGAGAAGATACGAAGATATAAATAGTAAACAGAATGAAGGAAATGATGAAGGAAGAAGCAGAGAGAGGGAGAAGGAATGGACAGATAAGACGAGATAAGGAAGTAAATAATGTAAAACAGCACGAAAGAAGAGACAGAGAGAAAAAAAATATGAATAAGTAAGACAAATTAAGACACAAACAGTAAGTAAGATGAAGTAAAGATGAAGGGAGAGGCGGAGAGAGAGGGAGGGAGGAGGGCTTCAGGTGGGCTGGGTAAGGCAAGGTAAGGGCCACACAGCTAATTAATCACCCGTGCACCTGGCCACACTGGAGCAGACCCAGGTGGACTTAAGGGAGCCCAGGATGAAAAGACACCAAGGAATTTTTTTTCTTTAATGTGATTGATTGAGTGTCTCACCTTCCCTGACTGACTGATAGACTGACTGACTGAATGACTGACTGGTTGACTGGCTGACGTGTGTGGGTTTCTCTTGTTTGTCTTTACGTTTGTTCTTATATGTGTGACCACCTGGCTGATTTATTGATTGACTGACTGACTGACTGACTGACTGACTGACTGACTGACTAGTTATCTATATTGTGTGTGTCTATTTTCCTTAATATTCCTGTTCCTATTAGTTTTTTTTTTTTTTAAGTAACTGACTGACTGACTGACTGACTGACTGATTGACTGGCGAGTCCCAAAACAAGCTGACTGATGCGACTTTAAATTAACTGATACATTTCTTGACTGATTGACTGACTGCCTTGTAACTCTTTTCGGAAACTGAATGAAGCAGTAAATCCATGAATTAGTCTTTGCCCTGGCTGACCATTGACTGAGTGCTGACTGAAGTGTTGATCGTAACTTGAAGCACAGTCATAATTCTAGAAACACCATTTACTTAACTGAATTACTGACTACAAAGCTCACTTATCTAACTGTTATTTACGGAAGACTTCACTGCATTTAACTGATCCACTGCTGAATCTTCAACTACCATAATCACAGTCCTACGAATCCCACTGACTTACTGAACAACAGAACACATCACTCACTTACCTAACAACTCTTTACTGACCGTAAACTAAACTGAATTTCATTGATCTGCCACAATTGCTATCCTCTGCTGCTGAGCTCTGTCTACTGAACGCATGGACTGACTCAGATTTACCCCTGCCAACTTAATGATCACTATTGTTTTGACTGACCGACCGACCGACTGACTGACTGACTGAAGTAAACGTAAGTAATGAAATCCACATTTTATTTACAAATGAGTAGATTTAAACATTGTGGACTGATTGACTGACTGACTGACTGACTGACTGAAGGAAGTAAACATGAAAATCACATAATATCTACAGATGAGTAAATTTAAACACTGTGGGCTGACTGACTGACTAAGTGACTGACTGACTGACGACTGACTGACGACTGACTGACTGACTGAAGGAGGTTAACATGAAAACCACATTATATTTACAACTGAGGTGGATTTAAACACAATGCCCTGACCGACCGACCGACTGACTGACTGACTGACTGACAAACGGAAAAATAACCAGTCACTTAAATCAAATATCTTCGACACAAACACGTTGAAACACGGTGCACTGACTGACCGACTGACTGACTGACTGACTGACTAAATGAATGAATGAATGAATGGCCGACTAATGAAACTAATCAATCCCCAATACAATCAAATTACTGAGCTGAAGACCCCACTGACTCACTACTGGCTCACTGACTGACTAACTGACACACACACGCACACACATACACACTGACTGACTCACAGAACTAGAAAAGATGAGAAAAAGAAAACTAAAAAAATATTAAAAACTGGCTGATTGACTGACTCATCGACTGACTTAACTGAAAGGCTGATTCCACTTGACTGATCGTTGTGTGTCCTAAAAAGCCCCTAATTGCGCGATTCACTGACCCGCGAAATGACTTAGTGATTAATGAAATGACTACTGATTTTTTTCCCGCCCAAAAAATTCATCCCTTCTAAAGATCCCGATATTGGCTCACTGACTCAATGACTGACTAGCTGACTGGCTACTTGGCCGGATGGATGGCTGACTGAGTGGCTGAGTGGCTGGATGGATGGATGGATGACCGACTGACTGAATGAATGAATGAATTAATTAATGAATGAATGGCTGGCTGGCTGGCTGACTGACTGACTGACTGACTGACTGACTGGCAGTTTATTCATTTTAGTAAATAGATGACTGACTGACTAACTGGCTGACTGACTGAGCGAGTGACTGACTTTCTGGATGGCTGTCTGGAAAACTGAGCAGTAATTTATGTTACCCATTGACTGATTGGCAATGACTGAACACTTAAGTCAGCTAATAATTGACTGACTTGCTGGAAGACTGAAGTATTTATTTACATCAGCGAGAGAATTACTGAGTAACCGATTGACTGACTAACTAAGATTGAACGTTCATTTACTTAGCTAATGACTGACTGACTGATTAACTGACTGAACGAAAATTAAACATCTATTTATACTATGTAATGAATGACTGACAGACTGACTGACTGACCCAAAGACTGAACACTCATTTTTGTTAGATAATAACTGACTGACTGACTGACTGACTGACTGATGAATAACAGGAAAACTGAAGGCAAAGTTACGATAGGTAATGACTGATTGACTGACTGACTGAAATCCCAAAAAAGTTTCAGTTATTCTGACTGAGTACCAGGACGAGTGGCTTGTCTGACTGATTGACAGACTGACTGAAGTTTTCCTTATAAGTTCAAATTGTCTTCACTGATTAGAAAAAGAAGTGACTTGCCTGACTGACTATTGACTCACTGAAGGATCGCATAGGACAGTTAAGTAAGCTAATAATTTGTTTACTGACTGACTAACTGACTGACTAGTTGGGTGGCTTTAAGGTGCTCCAGAACTGAACTCACTCAACTGAAAGATTTGACTGACTGACTGGAAGACTAGACTAACTGAGCTGACCTAGTAACCTACTGATAGAACTACTGACTCGCTGAGGCCTGACTGATCTGTGAACTGACTTACTAACAAACTAACTGAAAACTATCGAGTGAATGACTGAGCCAAACTTATAGACTGACTGACTAATCGACTAATAGCCACCTGACTGACTGACTGACTGACTGACTGACTGATGTACTGATACACCGAATGAATGGCTTAACTGTTAACTAACTTATCGAATAACTTACTAATTAATCAACTGACTGACTGACTGACTGGGTGACTGAGTGACTGAGGTAAGGCTTGACTGACTGACTGACACAGAAGGCGGCGGGAGGGAGAGGGAGGCCAGGCAGGTCCAGAGCTGCTGGTGGTGGGCGTGGAGGCGGTGGGCGTACACACACACACACACACACACACACACTCACACCTCACACTCACACACACACACACACACACACACACACACACACACGGTATTAGGCACTGTACGTTTAGCGGTCATGGCGATTATTTAACAGAGTGTGAACTTTTAGGCGGTGGGCGGCGGGTGGGCGGGTCACCACCACCATCACCACCATCACCACCACCACCGCCGCCGCCGCCGCCGCCGCCGCCGGGTCAGGCCTCGCTGGCCGGATGGACGCGAGCAGTTCACTGATTTACAAACGGATTTACAACTTCCAACTTTTTTTATGCATATACATATCAATTTAATTATGCGGTTTATTTTTGTGATTTTTTTTATGTGGCAGGATCGATTATTTTGTGGTTTAATTGACAGTTTTGTAGATGTGTATCACCTTTACCTGTCTGTTTCCCGAGACAGCGAGGGGCGCGCCGCCGCTCACCGCGCGCCGCCTCGGCCACACATGGTGGTGCACTCAAAAAAAGCCAAGTGTCCGGTCACTCGCGGGCCACGACTCGGGGCCACGCCGGGGCGCGCGGGGCCGCCCAGGCAGCGTGGCGTGGGCCTGGGTGGGCGGGGGGCGCGGTGTCACCTGGAGGAGGGGGCGGTGCGGGGCGGTGCGGGGCTGCTGTCAGTGCCGGGGCCGCCGCACGAGTGACCCAGCCTCCGTCCCGGCCCCCACCGCCGGCGCCGCCACGCCGCCCACGTTGTCGTACACACCTGCTCCACTAATCGTTACCCCCCGCCGCCCGAAATGATATGCACACTGGAGCAGCGGGCGTGCAGGGGCCGCCCCAGGGGCACCACGACAGGGCAAGGCGCCGGGGACGCCCTGGGCGGTGCCAAGACACGGGGCGCTGCGGACACTTATCAAATGTTAAAGTGTTTCCATGCCGCGGCCTCACCTTTATGCCCCTCCGGCGGGGGGCGTCGCGGGGGGCGGCACGCAGCGGGGGGCACGGACACCTCGCTTCGTGGTGCCCAGGCCAGGCCACGGCGAGGTGAAGGGCGCCGGGCACGTCTGCAAACACGCACAATCGCCCTGCCCGAGGGAGGGGGAGGCGACCCCTGCCACGCTCGCCCGACACTTTGAATTAAACGCCCGCGTCGTGCGTCAGGCAGCGCTGCCACGCCCCCATGACGCGGGGGGCGGGGCGGGGCGGGGCGGGGGCGGGGGGCCAAGAATGATTCGGAGGAGGAAGTCGAAACATGGACGGAGACGAGGAGGGAATGTGAGATGATGGGGCACGAGGAGGGGGGAGGGGAGGGGAGGAGGAGGGAGGGAGAGGAGAGGGGAGGAGGGAAAGGGGGGGAGAGGAAGGGTGTTAAATGACCAGGCAAGAAAACTATAAGAAGAATGAATGACAACAAAGTGCAAAGGACAAAAGGTTCACATATTTGATGTCACGAGGCGAGAAACAAACAAACACACACACACGCGTACACACACACACACACACACACACACACACACACACACACTCACAAAACACACACACACACACACACACACACACACACACACACACACACACACACGACGTTTACATATGTGTTAATAAACTGTGGTCACAGCAAGAGTCCAATACGTGAAGAAAGAGGAAGGAGGAGGAGGAGGAGTAGGCTAGAATGAGTTCAGGTGTGATCGTGTGCACTCAGTAAGGACACCTGCACACACACACACACACACACACACACACACACACACAGATGTACATTAGAATTCGACGCAGAGCTACGCAATTTCAAAGGGAAAAAATAGTCCACACACACACACACACACACACACACACACACACACACACACACACACACACACACACACACACACACGATCCAATGAACGTTTACATATATCCAGTTTTTTAGTGTGTGCGTGAGAGAGAGAGAGACAGAGAGAGAGAGAGAGAGAGAGAGAGAGAGAGAGAGAGAGAGAGAGAGAGAGAGAGAGAGAGAGAGAGAGAGAGAGAGAGAGAGAGAGAGAGAGAGAGAGAGAGAGAGAGAGAGAGAGAGAGAGAGAGTACATAAAACACATTCTGTCTTCCTTCCTAAATCTCCCTCTCCCTCTTTTCCTTCTTTCCTCCTTCTCTTCTTTCTTCTTCCTTCTTCCTAAACTTCCCTTCTTCTTTCCTTCCTTCCTCCTTATTAATGTTTTTTTTCTTTTTTTCTTTCTCTCCTCAGTGGTGCTCTCTCTCTCTCTCTCTCTCTCTCTCTCTCTCTCTCTCTCTCTCTCTCTCTCTTCTCTCTCTCTCTCTCTCTCTCTCTCTCTCTCTAGATCTTGTTAACTACCTCACCCATTCCTTACACCCTCCAGTCCTCTCTCTCTCTTTCTCTTTCTTTCTCTCTCTCTCTCTCTCTCTCTCTCTCTCTCTCTCTCTCTCTCTCTCTCTCTCTCTTGAGAATCGTGGCTCGCTAAACACAAATTACTTTCTGTGGCCAAGTCATTTAATAAGTCCGTGCACACACACACACACACACACACACACACACACACACACACACACACACACACACACACTTTCAGCTTCTTTTTCCTTTATTTTTTCTTTCGTTTTCTTTAGTTCTCCCTCAATAGATACGTTTTAGAATGTCGTGGCCGTTTTCTTCCGTCTTTCTTTCTTTTTCACTCACCACTGCCCTCCTCCTCTTCCTCCCTCCTCCTCCTCCTCCTCCTCCTCCTCCTCCTCCTCTTCCTCGTCTTCAACACCTCCTCTCTGGCCTCTTCCTCTTCCTTTTCCTTTTTCTTCTTCTTCGCTTTGTTCCTCTTATTCCTATTCCAACGGCACCCTCTTCCTCCTCCTCTTCCTCCTCCTCCTCCTCCTCCTCCTCTTTCTCCTCCTCCTCCTTCTTTAGCCATCGCATGTTCTTCCTCTTCTTCCTTTTCCTCCTACATTGCTTCCTCTTCCTTCTCACTCTCCAGCACCACCATCCTCCTCCTCCTCCTCCTCCTCCTCCCTCCTCCTCCTCCTCCTCTTTTCATTCATCTTTTTATTTATATTTCTCACTTTCTTACAAAATACAAAGCTTAGAAAATAAAGAAGAGACGCAGCAGAGGGAGGAGGAGGAGGAGGAGGAGGGAGGAGGAGGAGGAGGAGGAGGAGGTGGAGGAGGAAGAGGAGGACTTTTCGCGATTCAGTTGTCCGCAGGAATTTTCTCCTCGATGTTGGAGGAAAGGAGAGAGAGAGAGAGAGAGAGAGAGAGAGAGAGAGAGGAGAGAGAGAGAGAGAGGAGAGAGAGAGAGAGAGAGAGAGAGAGAGAGAGAGAGAGAGAGAGAGAGAAAGGAAAAGAAAGGAGGTAAAGAAGAAAAATACAAATGAAAGTGAAGAGATGGAGGAAAGAATGAAAGTAGGAGAGAAAAGAAAATGAGGAGAAAGAAAATAAAGAAAAGGAAGACGTTAAAGAAAAAAAATACGAATGAATGGAGAAGAAAAGACATGGAAAGGAGAGAGAGAGAGAGAGAGAGAGAGAGAGAGAGAGAGAGAGAGAGAGAGAGAGAGAGAGAGAGAGAGAGAGAGAGAGAGAGAGAGAGAGAATGACAAAGAAGCGGAAAATTTGACACGAGAAACACAAGAATGGAAGGAGCGAAGGAAGGGGGCGAAGGAAGGGGAGTGAAGGAAGGGGAAGGAAGCATCCATGACACTCACAGGTGATGGGCGAACTTTGTTAATCTCACACTGACAGGCCGAAAGTTGGTGATGGGAGGGGAAGGGAAGGGGAAGAGGGGAAGGGGAGGAGAAGGAGGAGGAAGAGAAGAAGTGGAAGCAGAAGGAAATGAGGAGGAAGGGGTATGAAAAGGGAAGTGAAAAAGCGTGAAAAGAAGATAAATGTGAGGAAGAGAAAGGGGGAATTGAAGGGGAAGGAAAGGGGAAGAGGAGGAAGAGAGAAAAAAGTAGAAGAAAGTGAAAACAAGTGATAAAAAAGCAAAAAAAATAAAGGAGAGTTGAAAAGTAGTTATGAAAGAAAGAGGGAAGTAGAGAAAATGGTAATAAAAAGAGGGAAAGAAGAAAGAGGAGAAAAGAAATCATAAGGAATTAAAATCAAGAAAAGATTAAAAAAAGATGGAAGAAAAGGATGAAAAGAGGATGAAGGAAAGAAGGAGAGCGTGGAAGAAGAGGAAATGAGGAAGAGAATAAAACGAAAAGGAGAGAGACAAAGAAAGAGAGAGATAAAGAAAAAGAAAAAAAAAACACTGAGGTTGTATTTGGAAGAGTAATAAAAAATAAAAAGCATAC
Organism: Scylla paramamosain; assembly: GCF_035594125.1. NCBI lineage: Eukaryota > Metazoa > Arthropoda > Malacostraca > Decapoda > Portunidae > Scylla > Scylla paramamosain. The sequence goes on from NC_087182.1 coordinate 18,154,474, forward strand.
AATGGATTTTGTTAAGTAGTAATAGTAGTAGTAGTAGTAATAGTAGTAGTAGTAATAGTAGTAGTAGTAGTAGTAGTAGTAGTAGTAGTAGTAGTAGTAGTAGTAGTAGTGTTAAGTTTCAGTCTTAGCTATTACTTGTCCACGTATCAAGTTACTGAGTAAATATGAAGAAAGTCTAGACACTTCCTCCTCTCTCTATTCAGTATTAGTAGCAGACGATAAAAAATAAATAATAAAAAAAGAGGAATAAAAAGAAAAAAATACAAAAAAATGGGAAAAAGAGGAAAAGTAACGTGATATGAAAGGAAAGAGAGAGAGAAGGCGAAAAGTGAAAGGAAAGAAGAAAGACGGAAGAAAGAGAGAGGAGATAAACTAGTGAATTACTAAGAGAAACTAGAAAAAAATAG
>NC_087182.1:18157380-18202380 GCF_035594125.1 Scylla paramamosain
ACTGAATGAATGAATGAATGAATGACTGGCTGACTGAATGAATGAATGAATGACTGACTGGCTGACTGAATGAATGAATGAATGAATGACTGGCTGACTGACTGACTGTTCAGTTCTCAAAGTAAGACCCTTCGAGTAAGTCACATAGGTGGTCAGCATCAGGATCTACAATACACATGGGTCATCATAATCTGACCTGACCTGACCTGTCCTAACCTAACGTAACCTGACGTAACGCAAATAAACTTAACCTAATCAAATCGCCCTTCACAATGCAAACACTTCCTCACAGTCTGTCACCATCTTCAACACACACACACACACACACACACACACACACAGCGGAGGTAGTAATAGTAGTAGTAATAGTAGTAGTAGTAGTAGTAGTTTAGTAGTTTACAGACAAAATACAAATCTATATCTAACGAAAACAATAGAAAAACGATAAATCAAAACTTAAGACCACCACCACCACCACCACCACCACCACCTACACACACACCTATCATCTGCCAAGCCTCCCCCGCACACAGACGGCGTCCCCTCCAGGCTGGGCAGGGCTTCATTGATCCCCAGGAGGCGGCGGGAAGGGAAGCCTCCTGTCACGCCTCCGCCATCCCGCGCCCCTCACTCCAGATTAGATAGTGCGGCTTATCACAAACACCGCCCCGGGAGAGGGTATGATGCGTGTTCCTCCTTTGTGTTCCCTTGTGTTGGTGTTTTGTTTACCAGGGTGTCTGTTTATTGGTTTATCTGTTTGTCTGTTTGTCTATTTAGTCTTGTTCGTCTATATTTCTATTTATCTATGTCTAGAGAGGGTTATGATGCGTGTTCTTCCTTTGTGTTCCATTGTGTTGGGTTGTATTTGGCTGTCTGTCAATGTTTATCTGTCCATTTATCTATCTATCTATCTATCTATCTATCTATCTATCTATCTATCTATCTATCTATCTATATATATATATATATATATATATATATATATATATATATATATATATATATATATATATTTATATATATATATATATATATATATATATATATATATATATATATATAATTTATTAATCCATTAATCTATCTATGTCTATTTATACAGCATATTTTAATCGTTCAAGAGAGAGAGAGAGAGAGAGAGAGAGAGAGAGAGAGAGAGAGAGAGAGAGAGAGAGAGAGAGAGAGAGAGAATTTGCATAGTAAATACTTCTCTGAAATGGGAGATTTTTTCATTAAATTTCTGAATTTCTCACATAAATATGGTTCTTTTTAGCAAACTTACTGCGTACTTTTGCTGACTTCACTCATATTCTACTCTTTGATTTATAAACTTTATTTTGCATGGATCTTTTTTCATACACGAATATTTTTTTTCATACGCGAACATTTTTTTTTTTTTGTCTTTATATACGAACTTTTTTTTTTATTTTTCATACACGAATCTTTTTGTTTTCATACACGAACATTTTTTTTATACAAGAACTTTTTTTTGTTTTAAAACACGAACTTTTTTTTCTATTTTTCATACACGAACTTTTCTCATACACGATTTTTTTTTTCCATGCACGAAAAATTTTTTTTCTATATTTTTTCCATGTACGAACATTTTTTTTTTTTTTTCATGTACGACAATTTTTTCCTAATTTTTTTTCAAACATTTTTTTTTCTAAGTGAACCTTTTTTTCCACAAATACTTTTTTTTTCACCGGAAGCATTTAAAAGTGAAAATGTTATTCATGAACGTAACATTGTCTATTTATTATCTATTTATTCATTCATTCATTCATTCATTCATTCATTTACTTATACATTCATTATACTTATTTATACTACGTGACTTTACAGTACTTTTTACAAGGTGAATATTTACTTTACTTCATTTCATTTATTTACTTATTTATTTATTTATGTTTTTTTTTCTTATTTCTTTATTAATTAGTTTATTTATCTTTTCTTTTTTTTTAGATCATCACTCTTCTGTTTTATTTTTTATTACATGACGTTATTTTATTTATTTTTTTTTCTTATTCGGCTTAATTTCTCCACTTATTTGATCTTTTTACATCTATTTCGCTACATATTGTAAGAAGATCGATTTAAACTTCAGAATCTTTAAAGTTCGTACAAAAAAGGACAAGTCTTTCACTGATTACCCCACTCAGTTGTAAGAATGAGTATTAGTACACTACTACTACTACTACTACTACTACTACTACTACCATTATTTCACTACTACTACTACTACTACTACTACTACTACTACTACTACTACTACTGCTACTACCGCTACTACCACCGCTACTACCACAACAACAATAACAACAACAACTACTACTACTACTACGTCTGCCGTTGCTGCTGCTATTACTACTACTACTAATACTAATACAACAACAACAACTACTACTGCTACTACTACTACTACTGTGTAAGTAGAATGTAAGTGTTTAATGACGGATTACACACACACACGAGAGAGAGAGAGAGAGAGGAGAGAGAGAGAGAGAGAGAGAGAGAGAGAGAGAGAGAGAGAGAGAGAGAGAGAGAGAGAGAGAGAGAGAGAGAGAGAGAGAGAGAGAGAGAGAGAGAGAGAGAGAGAGAGAGAGAAATATAATGTGTGTGTAAACGAGAAGAACGAGGAGGGAGAACGATGATTATGAATAGGAAGAGAAGAAGAGAGGAGGAGGAGGAGGAGGAGGAGGAGGAGGAGGAGGAGGAGGAGGAGGAGGAGGAGGAGGAGGAGGAGGAGGAGGAGGAGAAGTGCGGAGGTCGAGTTTTCACCTGTTGGAAATATTGATAACAATTTAAAGGTGAGAGTGTTGGGTGAGCTCCCCACCTGTTGGCACCTGGCGGCCCGCATGTACAGGTGAGCCGCGGGGACACGGCGGCAGGGTGGCGCTGGCAGGGGGCAGTGGGGCACGGAGGCCATGGAGAGAGAGAGGGAAGAGAGGGAGGGATATGAAGCGGAGTTAGAGAGAGACAGATGGGGAAAAAAGAATTTAGGTACTGTACAAAAGGCAAATAGGGAAGGAAAGGGAGAGAAGGAAAGGGAAAAAGTGAAGAGAGGAGAGGGACAAAAGGAAAGAGAGTTCAAGAGAGATAGATGGGGAAAAAAAAGAAATAGGTACTGGATGTAAGGGAAAAAAGGAAAGGGAGGAAAAGATAGGGAAGGGAGGAAAGGAAGGGTTGACGAAAGGAAAGGGACAGAAGGGGAAAAACGGAGGAATGATAAACTATAAAGGAAAAGGGAAAGAAAGGGAGGAAAAGAAGGAATGGGAGAAAAAAAAGGAGGGAAAGGAGCGAAAGAAGGGAAGGAAGGGAGGGATATGAAGGGGAGAGAGTTAAGAAAGAAATAACTGGAAAAAAAAAGGGAGAACGATATATGAAGGAAGATAACGAGAATGATGTAATAGGGAAGAAAGATAGAAAGAAGAAAGAGAAGAAGGAAAAGTGAGAAAAGCAGAAATGCAAAATGGTGGAGGAGGAAATGGAAGATAAAGGAAGTACATAGGGAGGGAAGGAAAAGAATAAATGATGAGAATGAAGGGAGAGGAGAAACAGAAAGAGACATTACGATTAAAGGGAGAGAGATGGAAAGAAGGAAAGGAAGAAATAGGGAGAAATGGAGGAGATAGGTACAAAAAAAAACAGAAAGGGAATGAATGAGAAGAACAAAGCATTAAATAGGGAGAAATGGAAGAGAAACGAACAAAGGGAGGAAAGGAAATGAAGGAGGAAGGGGAAAAGGGAGAAAGATAAAATAAAACACCAAACAAGAAGAAAAGGATGAAAAGAAAGGAAGGATAATTAAAAGAAATGGCTGAAACAAGAAAATAGAGAAAGGGAGAAATAGAGAAGGAATGGAGAAGAAGGAAGAAGGAATGGAGAGAGATAGGGAGGAAGGAATGGAGGAAGGAATGGGAGGAAAGATATGGAAGCATGAAAAGGGAGATAAGGAGAGCGAAAAGGGAGTAGCGAGAGAGAGAGAGAGAGAGAGAGAGAGAGAGAGAGAGAGAGAGAGAGAGACTGACTCTGATTAAAGGGAGTAGGGAGATGGAGGTGTGCGAGAGAGAGAGAGAGAGAGAGAGAGAGAGAGAGAGAGAGAGAGAGAGAGAGAGAGAGAGAGAGAGAGAGAGAGAGAGCTGTTAGATGGAGGGGAAAAAGGGAAGGGGGGCAGAGAGAGAGAGAGAGAGAGAGAGAGAGAGAGAGAGAGAGAGAGAGAGAGAGAGAGAGAGAGAGAGAGAGAGAGAATGTTTGTTTCCTCTTTACATTACTTCTCACTTCCTTTTTTGACTTTTTATTTTTCCTTTTTTCCTTCATTATTCATTTCCGTTTATTTATTCATACACTCTTTGTTACTTTCGTTTTACTTGTCATTCATTTTTATCTTTCTACGTAATCATGTCCACGAAGTCTATTATTATTATTATTATTATTATTATTATTATTATTATTATTATTATTATTATTATTATTGAATTTTCTTCGTTCCTTTCCAGCAAAATATACATTCCATTCGAACTTAATTAAGAAGAAGAAGAAGAAAAAAAAAAAAAAAAAGAACAAGAGCAACAAGAAAAAACAACAACAACAACATAATATACCATTCTCTCTCTCTCTCTCTCTCTCTCTCTCTCTCTCTCTCTCTCTCTCTCTCTCTCTCTCTCTCTCAGCCTATCGCTTCGTTATACGTTCGTTATCTTTAAACATTCTATGCATCCATCGATTTGCATAAAAAACGGAGCAAGGAAAATGAAATTGCTTACAGGAGAAACTCAAGTAAACATTAGCAAACTTTCTTTTTTTTTTCTTTGCTTTTCTTTTCTTTTTTTTCTTGTTTTTTTTATTATTATTATTTTCAAGACATGCTTCGATAATAGTAATAATAGTAATAATGATGATGATGATGGTGATGATAATGGCACTGTACATGAAGGGACACACACACACACACACACACACACTTATCCCCCCCTTCTCCAACTTCTCCCCAAAAAATAAAAATAGATAAATAAAATAAATACCTAAAAACACCAAAAAATAATAAAATAACAGTTTCTTCCACTTGCAAAATCAAACATTTCCTTGACAACACTAATCACAGTCTCCCTCACATTACACGCCCCGCAACACACCTGTCTACTCCCCACAACACACCTAATGCTCCTCCCCGCTGTCAGGTTCGTATTCTGAAACACTGACATACCTAATGCTCCTCCACGCTGTCAGGTTCGTATTCTGAAACACTGACACACCTAATGCTCCTCATGCTGTCAGGTTCGTATTCTGAAACACTGACATACCTAATGCTCCTCCACGCTGTCAGGTTCGTATTCTGAAACACTGACACACCTAATGCTCCTCCATGCTGTCAGGTTCGTATTCTGAAACACTGACACACCTAATGCTCCTCATGCTGTCAGGTTCGTATTCTGAAACACTGACACAATGCTCCTCCCCGCTGTCAGGTTCGTATTCTGAAACACTGACATACCTAATGCTCCTCCACGCTGTCAGGTTCGTATTCTGAAACACTGACACACCTAATGCTACTCCACGCTGTCAGGTTCGTATTCTGAAACACAGATAGAGTACCGTGACGCAGTCTTGAGGCCCCATGACTGCGACTAAAATACAGGCTAGAAAGTAATGAATGAATAAATTAAGAAAGAAAGAAAAAGAATAGATGAGAAAAGAAAGGTAGAATAACAAAAGAAATAACACTTTTGAACACTCAGTCCGCATGATTGCTATTATTGTACTATCAAAAATGTAATGAATAAATAAATAAATAAAATAAAAGTAAAATTAACAAAAATAACACTTCAATATTCAGTTCCCGTGACAACTAGTAAAAATAACTAAATAACTAAATAGATATACAAAAAAAGTGAACGTTTTAAATAGAAATAAAAAAAAATCACTTTAGAACACTTACCATCGCAGACTAATCGCAGAGGAGGAGGAAGAGGAGAAGGAGGAGGAGGAGGAGGAAGACGAGGAGGACGAGGAGGACGAGGAACACCTGCTGCCTTCCATCTCTCTCTCTCTCTCTCTCTCTCTCTCTCTCTCTCTCTCTCTCTCTCTCTCTCTCTCTCTCAGGTAACAGAAGATAGGTAAGGACGTAGCCTGCAAAAATTAAATTAATAATAAGTAAATAAGTCAATAAATAAATAAATAAATAAATAAATAAAGTACTCAAACCAATAATAACTACCAAATAAAACTAACGAACAAAATAATGAAATACATGAAATGACAAAAAAAAATAAACTAAACAAATTAAAAAGTTAGAAAAGTTATAATCATGTACGTCCATAGAGAGAGAGAGAGAGAGAGAGAGAGAGAGAGAGAGAGAGAGAGAGAGAGAGAGAGAGAGAGAGAGAGAGAGAGAGAGAGAGAGAGTCAAAATAAACATAACCTCAAAAATCTACCACCGCACTTCCTTAAAAATTCATTATCATCATTTTCCCATTCATTCTTTATCAAATTTCTTACGCACTCATCTTTACTCTCTTGTTATCTTCGTTGGGTGGATCAGTCGTGTCCTTATCTGATATATTATCTCTTATCTGGAGCCGATTTTAATGCCTGACTGAAAATTATCGAGAGAGAGAGAGAGAGAGAGAGAGAGAGAGAGAGAGAGAGAGAGAGAGAGAGAGAGAGAGAGAATGTCATAACAGCAGCCACGTGCAGCACTAAAGATGTTGAAAATAAGAGAGGATGAAAGTCTGTTGTTTAAACGTACGTACGTGTGTGTGTGTGTGTGTGTGTGTGTGTGTGTTAACTATACGAGTAATACTTTCAATTTTTTTTTTTTTCATCTCCATTTCTTTCTTTTCCAGGTCTATAGTAACATAAAAAAATAAGGGAAGCTGCAAGAAGCCATCAGGCCTACACGTGACCGTCCCTATACGATACCTATCTACCTATCTCCTTGTATCATCCTCATCCATTAATTCGTCTAACCTTCTTTTATAAACGCTACTTCGCCTCAAACTTAATGAAATAAAGTATTTTAAACATTTTAGTCCCTGTAGCTTAATTTTCTGCTCGGTAAAATCATACAAGGTTACTTAAATAACATGTACTGATGACGTGAAACAGTAAACGCTGGAACTTTGATCTGAGAGAGAGAGAGAGAGAGAGAGAGAGAGAGAGAGAGAGAGAGAGAGAGAGAGAGTATCCGGGATCGAACTCAGGCAGGATTCTCACGTACAAGACTCATTACCAGTTGTAGTGCAGGATATATGTACACCCTTCGTCGTCTTATGGCTTTATTTAGCAAGAGACCAAGCCGTGACCCATGGCGGCACTCTAACACAGTTCCCTTAGAAATCACCGTACATAACCTCGGATCCATGATTCAAAGCATCGAACCCACATGATGCGAAACACTACGAAAACCCCGGCTCGAAGCATTTACGAGACCTAATTCACCACACCATTGAACCTGAAAAATCAGATAGTTTGTTTGGTTGGATTACACTAAGTATCCTGTTATTTAGATTTTGTATGTTTTCTTTTTCTTTTCCTTACTTTTTTTTTTTACATACGTAGGTCGTGTATGTAGAAACTAACTCCATTTTTCATTTATTTTATTTTTTTACGTAGATACCATATGGAGAAATTAACACCTATACACACACACACACACACACACACATACGCGGCCATCATCAGCACCACTCAGGCCTCAGCGTGGCCTCTCATTCCCCTTTCCACTGTAAAATCACGAGAATTATTTCCCATCGCAGAATACATTATTGCATTCTTCCCTCCCGTTGGCTATTGCAGATTTCATGATGGCCGGCTGGTCCTCCCCGTCCCCTTCCCCCTCCCTCGCTCCCCTGCTATTCATCTGCCCCCCTCTCCCCCGTCCCTCCTCCAGCCACGCACCTCCCCCACATCCCAACACAAGCTGACAGGTTTTAATTCCCAATACAAACATACACTCAATCATGTATTTCAATCGAACAAACATCATATATATACATCAGTTTTTTTTTTTTTCAATAAATTTGCATAATTACTCTTCGCTATCCCATAGACAAGACTACATGATTTTTTTTCGGTAAGTATAGTGACAGTACGTGATTAATTCTTATATGAGTCATTACCAACAATGTTTTTTTTTTTTTTTATTTATAGTTTACCTATTTTATTTATTATCTAACCTATATCGCCAGGTGCAACTTCCTATCACTCAAAAAACCTATATAATAACGAAGGTATTGACATGAGCAGCAAAATAATAATAAAGTATACAGTGTTAACATGACAAATAATAACAGCCCGTCAAGGTGAGACGGGAATAAATCTTCCACTCTTCCTTTAATTAACGTGTTTGATAAAATCGCTTAATCACATTTACCTCAAGCCTTCATAGCTCAGTGGCTAGAGCGCTGGTCTAGTAAACCAGAGGCCGGGAGTTCGATCCTCCCTGAAGGCAATGAAAGTGAGAGAATGTCTTTTTTTAAGGGAACAGCGAGGCCCTAGAATGACCCTAAAGGCGAGTAGAGGCAACATGTGCAGAAAGATAAACAATGATCACATTCTCGATCATTCCCGCATCTTATCTCAATTAACAGACTGCAGTGAACGTTGCCGGAGTTATTCATTCCCGCATCTTATCTCAATTAACAGACTGCAGTGACCGTTGCCAGAGTTATCAAGAGCATTTTTTTTTTCCTTATTCTAGCAAGTTTAATAATGATGTTGCAGTACTAACTGGGTAAAGACATCATGGCAACCCGAGTACTCGACTAACCACCTCTGTGGCCTTTGAAAATGTTCCTCACGAAAGCCTGAAGCATTTCATACGAGGCAAGATTAGTGAAACCTTTTCCCCCTTTCCGCTCACAGTCTACAATGGTCATTGTATACACAGGAGTAGATTCAAACGCACACAATAACATACGCATTGTTCTTTACGCAACGGAGTGTTATGAAAGATAAAGACGTTTGAAATTCGTAGTAAATAAGAATAGACATGCTACTACTACCGCTCTACTTAGGTTTACTTAAAACTTTTCCCCTTTCGCTCAGTGTACAAGAAAATCACTGGAATTTATTCAAACACGTGATAAAATACACACTATGTTCTTTACGGAATGAGTGTTAAGAAAGCTATATACATTTGAAATCCATGGTACATAAGAAGAGCGGGCATACAACAACTACTACTACTATTACTACTACTACTACTACTACTACTACTACTACTACTATACCCGCCTTAATCCCACGGCCCCCTCATGAACGCTGCCCCGCTCTGCCACAAACACCAGACCATTCCGGGAAAATTTGTGGCGTAGTGTTTATATCTGCTGCCAATAATAGTCGCCTTTATCCACCACCGCCTTTGTCCATGCATTGATTACTAGTGTGTGCCGCCGACCAATCTAGTGGATGGGGAACTGACTGACCGGAGAGGGAGACTCAGGCCCGGGGGAGGGTATCAGTCCTTCATCGCCACCGTTACTTGCGACACCTCTGTGACTCCCTAGCGCCTCGTCCCGTCCCTTCCCACCTGACTCACAACACACACACACACACACACACACACACACACTTGTTACCGCCTGCAGAGAGAGAGAGAGAGAGAGAGAGAGAGAGAGAGAGAATTACGTAATATCAATATGGTACGTACAAAAGTGAAATACTAAACTAATTCACTAGGGATTCTCTCTCTCTCTCTCTCTCTCTCTCTCTCTCTCTCTCTCTCTCTCTCTCTCTCTCTCTCTCTCTCTCTCTCTCTCTCTCTCTCTCTCTTTAATATACGACTTTCGCTTTCATATTTAAGTTCCATGCTTAGAGGGGCAAAACACACACACACACACACACACACACACACACACGCACACACACGAAATTCTAGCTCAGATACCAATATTAACTGCTCCTCTCTAAATACACACACAAATATCTATATACTATCAGTGCTAAATAATATTACTGGCTGGATTAAACATGAACATATCTTCCTGTGCCCCGTTTTCTGTAGGCATCGTAGGAAGAGAATGGGATGCTCTTGTTTACACTACACCGCCTCAGGGAAACTTTATTTATCTATCTGAATTCCATGTAGGTTTAAACTAACACAGCGCTGAGTGGAGAAAAAGACAGAACGTGCGCGTGGTGATCTCTCTCTCTCTCTCTCTCTCTCTCTCTCTCTCTCTCTCTCTCTCTCTCTCTCTCTCTCTCTCTCTCTCTCTCTCTCTCTCTCTCTTCTAAGTAGTTCTCAATGGAGTCAGCTTTTCAGCCTTTTCTTGGTAATATGTACAAGACTCTCTCTCTCTCTCTCTCTCTCTCTCTCTCTCTCTCTCTCTCTCTCTCTCTCTCTCTCTCTCTCTCTCTCTCTCTCTCTCTCTCTATTATCTTCGTCCTTTGCTGTACCCACCGACCTCACACACACACACACACACACACACATCCCTCTCTCCAGCCATCCATACATACGAGTACATAATACCTACATATACATGTTTTGTGAGCCTACTCATACACCTACCTACATACGTATATACATACATACAAAAAACATACACATCTTCAAACTAAGTACATATAAACATATATACATACCTGAAATGCATGAATACACAAAATTTAAACGGATACATCGTCACACACACACACACACACACACACACACACTAACCATGTAATGTTGCACCACTCTTCTTAAACTGTCACCTTGACAATTCAGTCGTTATCTTTCTTTATAACAAGGGTTTTGCATCATTGCCGACAATTAACACGATGAAACACGAGAAGAATAAAAAAAAATAATAATAATAATAATAATAATAATATACTTCATAATTAAAGATTCTGCAGTTTCCTTTCCCTATGTTCTTATGTGAAACTGGCATAAATCTTAATATATATATATATATATATATATATATATATATATATATATATATATATATATATATATATATATATATATATATATATATATATATATATATATATATATATATTTTCCGGATGCAAAAGCAGTGATCGTCATTAGAAATGTCGCAACCCGCCTTCCTGCTACGTGTGGTAATATAAACAGGGTAATACAACTGATAAATTTATTGATTTTACAATTAATATTTAGTGGCTGTCAGCAAGCGCCGTGACATGTGGGGCGAAACTTGTCCAAAGGTGGTGGAGCGCAGCTTGGAGCTTGGGTACCGCTGAGCAGTCGTGGCTATGTAACTTTATGATTATAGCCCACCCACAAATTCTCGATGGGGTTCAGTTCAGAAATTGCAAGCCTGACATCAAAGAATGGCACACAGCAGTCCCTGAGCCACTGCTTCACTGATGTGGCAGTATGACAGTAAGTTCAGTCCTACATAAAAATGGTGCGTGGCATCTCTCAAAAGAACCCGGTAGATAGTCAAAGAAAAGTTCCAGGTAGTTCCCCTGATTCATCGGGGTGTTTTTTTTTTTTTTTTTTTAGGTAGACTTGAAGGCTTCCCACACCATGATACATGAAACAGCCCCGCACCATCAACGAATCAGGGAACTCGACAGCCTGTGAAGTATAGCGGGGATGAAGGGAGTCGCTGCCGGGACGTCAGTACACGTGACCTTGACTGTTGGCTGTCACTGAAAATATTGCCTCGTCGCTCCACGCACACCACGCCACTGTTCGAGGGTCCAGGTCTTGTGTTTGTTGCAGAAAACAAGCCTCTTCTGCTGGGCGATTGAGAGCACATGTTTGTGTAGTGCTGCATAGCTGCGGAAACCGAGCTCGTCGTGGATAGGGTGAGACAGACACATCACCCTGCGGTCCTGGGTTTTCTTTTCTTTTTTCTGGCTGATACTCTAGGACTGCGTTCAAGTTTACGGTGTACCAGTCTCAGAGTTCGAAGGGGAGTGTTGCGGGTCTTTCCTAGCCGTTTTTTTCTTCTGTGGTATTGTGTTATCGCCTCCTTCCGTCATCTGCTTCACATATCTTAGAATCTAGCGGACACTGACATCAGTCTGCTCCGAGATAGACCGCGTAGAATGTTCACCCTTGTGAAGTGACGTGATGGCTATGATGTCATCCCTTTACAACACCTTGTAGCCTACTACTGCCAAGTTAGAGAGTTGAACAGCAGCATAAGTGCATGCCTAGCGGGTGGGGGATCGGCGGAAAGTGTCAGCAAGTACACTGCCACCCCCTCCCCGTCCCCTTGACATATGTGATAAGCAACTGTAATTTTTCCCGCCTCTGTACGTCATCTCTGACATTGAGGCTGAGTCACCAGGGCAACACTATTAATTATCTACTCTTCTTGTCCAGCCGTATTTTCACAGCAATTTGTAGAAGCGATATTACGCAACACTAAATAGATATATAAATAAATATGATAATGCTGAAAGAGTATTAGCGTTTCCATCTGAGGGTTAGATTAAGTTTGTTAATTTTAGATCAATTCAGTACATTAGTTTCACTGCTGATCCCTTAACGACTTGAAGAGGCATCATGGTTTGCCCAGAAATAAACAGTCATTGTCTGAAAAGCGGCAGTCTAACGTTATTTCCATAATACCCAACAAATAGATAAATAAAATAGAATCCTGAGGTCACAACGCGAGCATATACCAGAAGTTGGCGTCCACTGTCTAACTTCCAACTTTTCCAATAATCGAAAGAGCTAATTGCGTGTAGTTTGCTTTGGATCTTCTGCGAGTCAAGTTCCGCTGTTAGTCTCTTTGCTGTTCGCCCTTGAAACTTCTGGCAAATTCCCGTTAAGCCGCCAATTCCTGGCCTGATAAAGCCACTGGCCACACAAACCTTGCCAGGTTCCCGCGGTCTATCCTTTCAATTATATCTTCATTATATCTTAACCACCTTCCTAACTACCCCTAGTTATGCTCTCTCTCTCTCTCTCTCTCTCTCTCTCTCTCTCTCTCTCTCTCTCTCTCTCTCTCTCTCTAAAGTAATCGTCCCCTTCTCATTACTTACACGAACATCAACAATGGTACACCCCACTAACCCTTCCCTCCCCACACTTCCACCTGTCTCGCCAGTATCAACACTTCCACCATCCTCACTAACATCAGCCTCACTAACACCACCACCACCACCACCACCACTGTCTATGCGCTCCAAGAAGACTAACACTAATACTTACTTCCAGACTGACAGAATTCAAAGGGCCGTGGTAAGGAAGACAACCCGCACTAACACACAACAGCTATCTGCCGTGATACGCCTAGCGGAGGCAGCAACAACAACAACAACAGTGTGTGTAACAGGGCTTGGCTAATCTGCTTCTTTGTATACTGCGTAATGTTTATCTTTTGAAGGTTCTTTTTTTCCATTTCGTCTTTTTTCCATGCAAAATATTTGAACAATAATACAAAACTAGTCAGCTGATAAAATTAAGACTCTCTCTCTCTCTCTCTCTCTCTCTCTCTCTCTCTCTCTCTCTCTCTCTCTCTCTCTCTCTCTCTTAACATCATTTTTTTTTTTTATGTAGGAAGGACACTGGCCAAGGGCAACAAAAATCCAATAAAAAAATATGTCCACTGAAATGCCAGTCCCATAAAAGGGTCAAAGCAGTGGTCAAAAATTGATGAATAAGTGTCTTGAAACCTCCCTCTTGAAGGAATTCAAGTCATAGGAAGGTGGAAATACAGAAGCAGGCAGGGAGTTCCAGAGTTTACCAGAGAAAGGGATGAATGATTGAGAATACTGGTTAACTCTTGCGTTAGAGAGGTGGACAGAATAGGGGTGAGAGAAAGAAGAAAGTCTTGTGCAGCGAGGCCTCGGAAGGAGGGGAGGCATGCAGTTAGCGAGATCAGAAGAGCAGTTAGCATGAAAATAGCAGTAAAAGACAGTTAGATATGCAACATTGCGGCGGTGAGAGAGAGGCTGAAGACAGTCAGTTAGAGGAGAGGAGTCGATGAGACGAAAAGCTTTTGATTCCACCCTGTCTAGAAGAGTTGAGTGTCATTGAAGAAGAGGGGATAGTTGTCTGGAAGGTTGTGTCGAGTTGATAGATGGAGGAACTGAGTTTTTGAGGCATTGAACAATACCAAGTTTGCTCTGCCCCAATCAGAAATTTTAGAAAGATCAGAAGTCAAGCGTTCTGTGGCTTCCCTGCGTGATATGTTTACCTCCTGAAGGGTTGGACGTCTATGAAAAGACGTGGAAAAGTGCAGGGTGGTATCATCAGCATAGGAGTGGATAGGACAAGAAGTTTGGTTTAGAAGATCATTAATGAATAATAAGAAGAGAGTGGGTGACAGGACAGAACCCTGAGGAACACCACTGTTAATAGATTTAGGAGAAGAACAGTGACCGTCTACCACAGCAGCAATAGAACGGTCAGAAAGAAAACTTGAGATGAAGTTACAGAGAGAAGGATAGAAACCGTAGGAGGGTAGTTTGGAAATCAAAGCTTTGTGCCAGACTCTATCAAAAGCTTTTGATATGTCCAAGGCAACAGCAAAAGTTTCATCAAAATCTCTAAAAGAGGATGACCAAGACTCAGTAAGGAAAGCCAGAAGATCACTAGTAGAGCGGCCTTGACGGAACCCATACTGGCGATCAGATAGAAGGTTGTGAAGTGATAGATGTTTAAGAATCTTCCTGTTGAGGATAGATTCAAAAACTTTAGATAGGCAGGAAATTAAAGCAATAGGACGGTAGTTTGAGGGATTAGAACGGTCACCCTTTTTAGGAACAGGTTGAATGTAGGCAAACTTCCAGCAAGAAGGAAAGGTAGATGTTGACAGACAGAGCTGAAAGAGTTTGACTAGGCAAGGTGCAAGCACGGAGGGACAGTTTCGGAGAACAATAGGAGGGACCCCATCAGGTTCATAAGCCTTCCGAGAGTTTAGGCCAGCGAAGGCATGGAAAACATCATTGCGAAGAATTTTAATAGGTGGCATGAAGTAGTCAGAGGGTGGAGGAGAGGGAGGAACAAGCCCAGAATCGTCCAAGGTAGAGTTTTTAGCAAAGGTTTGAGCGAAGAGTTCAGCTTTAGAAATAGATGTGATAGCAGTGGTGCCATCTAGTTGAAATAGAGGAGGGAAAGAAGAAGAAGCAAAGTTATTGGAGATATTTTTGGCTATATGCCAGAAATCACGAGGGGAGTTAGATCTTGAAAGGTTTTGACATTTTCTGTTAATGAAGGAGTTTTTGGCTTGTTGGAGAACAGACTTGGCATGGTTCCGGGCAGAAATATAAAGTGCATGAGATTCTGGTGATGGAAGGCTTAAGTACCTTTTGTGGGCCACCTCTCTATCATGTATAGCACGAGAACAAGCTGTGTTAAACCAAGGTTTAGAAGGTTTAGGACGAGAAAAAGAGTGAGGAATGTACGCCTCCATGCCAGACACTATCACCTCTGTTATGCGTTCAGCACACAAAGACGGGTCTCTGACACGGAAGCAGTAGTCATTCCAAGGAAAATCAGCAAAATACCTCCTCAGGTCCCCCCAACTAGCAGAGGCAAAACGCCAGAGGCACCTTCGCTTAGGGGGATCCTGAGGAGGGATTGGAGCAATAGGACAAGATAAAGATATGAGATTGTGATCGGAGGAGCCCAACGGAGAAGAAAGGGTGACAGCATAAGCAGAAGGATTAGAGGTCAGGAAAAGGTCAAGAATGTTGGGCGTATCTCCAAGACGGTCAGGAATACGAGTTGCACCAATTGCTCTAGGTCATGGAGGATAGCAAAGTTATAGGCTAGTTCACCAGGATGGTCAGTGAAGGGAGAGGAAAGCCAAAGCTGGTGGTGAACATTGAAGTCTCCAAGAATGGAGATCTCTGCGAAAGGGAAGAGGATCAGAATGTGCTCCACTTTGGAAGTTAAGTAGTCAAAGAATTTCTTATAATCAGAGGAGTTAGGTGAGAGGTATACAGCACAGATAAATTTAGTATGAGAGTGACTCTGTAGTCGTAGCCAGATGGTGGAAAACTCGAAAGATTCAAGAGCGTGGGCACGAGAGCAGGTTAAGTCATTGCGCACATAAACGCAGCATCCAGCTTTGGATCGAAAATGAGGATAGAGAAAGTAGGAGGGAACAGAAAAGGGGCTACCTACTGTCAGTTGCCTCAGACACCTGAGTTTCAGTGAGGAAAAGAAGATGAGGTTTAAAAGAGGAGAGGTGGTGTTCTACAGATTGAAAATTAGATCTTAGACCGCGAATGTTGCAGAAGTTAATGAAGAAAAAGTTGAGGGGGGGTGTCGAGACACTTAGGGTCGTCGACAGAAAGGCAGTCCGACCTGGAAACATTTATGGTCCCCTCCCCAGATGGGGACTCCGAGGCTGGTGTAGGAGTCGCCATGATGATTTTAAAATTTTTGAGTGAAGGGTGTGTGTGTTATTAGGTGATTGTAGTTTTGTGTGGAGGAAGAGAGTTGTCTTTAGAGGGCAGGCTGTGACTGCCTCCTTGTGTTGTGAGACACAAAGGGAAACGTTCAGTGAGGTCACAGCTGGGTTTAATGATAAGTTCACAGCATCCCCTGAACAGTGCTTTAGACCTCACTGGGAGTAATTATCGTTTCGGCAGGTGTGTACTGCCTCCTCCAGATTACTTAATTGTGAGGCTCTCAATAATCTCATGTTGTATCCCACGTGTCTCTTAAATACCACTATACCTTATTTTTTTGTCACCAGATACATTAGACCTGTGGAGATTTAGCGAACTCACCTTTAAGTCAACCACCAGTCAGTCTATCATCTGGCAGCATGCAAACACTACCACCACGCAACCAACATTCCTGAATAATATTTCGCCTCAATTAGGCTTGGCGAACTATTTTTCTTCCTCCTCTAGTCTAAAATCTTCACATACCTCCTGCTACCCTGTGCGCGTGTGTGTTATGGAAACCCTTAATTGGACTGCTGAATAAGGCTGGAGGGGGGAACAGGGGTAATATACAATCCCTGTGGGCCAGAGTAGGTTTTTAATACAATTACGTATGGCCTCGTGTATGCATCAAAGCCAGCATGAATTTGTAATAAAGCGTGGCTGGCTAATAGACTTACATGTCTCTGTGCCTCCCCTGCCCTGCCCCGCCCCCTCCTTCCCCAGCGCCCCCCCCCGCCTAGACAACTGGCACAAGATGATTACTGATTACTGTGATGAAAGTTGGTCCGCCATCAAAGCGGGAAGAGTTATAATGTTTCCTTAATAAATGCAAATGTGCTTCTTTTTCTTTCAATTCCAGCAAGATGTGGCCTTTTTTTTTTTTTTTAGAGAAAGAGAGAGAGAGAGAGAGAGAGAGAGAGAGAGAGAGAGAGAGAGAGAGAGAGAGAGAGAGAGAGAGAGAGAGAGAGAGAGAGAGAGATTCTGAACTTTAGAAATACACATGAAATAAGGAACACGCACAAAAGAATAAATGCCAAACAGACTGAAAAGTAACAATGCCTTCATTCCTGGAGACGAGAAACATGAGACAAAACAAACAATTCAATTCCTCTGATTAATAAGAAAAATATCTAAAAAATATATATATAATAATTAAATAACATTCTATTTCCTTAAATCTTCAAATAGAAAGAGATAATTGTAACCAAAATATAAGAAGCAAACATTCTTATAACTTCACCCCTTGGTCAGTCATGTTAACCCTTTCACTGACATGCAATGATTCACAGCACAAAGAAAGCAATGTGAGAAATATTTCTGAGCTTCGATAAAAAAGGTGATTAAAAACTAAATATTACAATTCCTAAACAGTGTAACATTTAGAGGTTGCTGCAGAACAAGAAGAAAGGCATCAGAATGGTTAGTGAGTGAGAAGAGATGTGTCACATAGCAGTGAAGGGTTAATACTGCAGTGGTTCAAATGACAATCTCCAATGTACAGAAAACAAGATTTATTTACATTATAATTAACAGCACAATGCATGTTGTTGCTCCATCATTATAAAACACTTTAGCTAAACAGGATCAGCACTGTGAGTTCTGTTTTTTGTTTTAGAATGTTGCTACAAACCTAACTCTAACCTGCATCCACATACAAAACTCTTCCATAAATCATATACAAATAATGTTTTCTTTTTAATATATATATATAATTGTTTTTTATTATTTTTTTTGCGGGATTTTTTGTTGACAATGTGGCTCAAAAACTTAATACAGTAGTGTCTTCTTTTATTTTCCTGTGCAGAAATAAAGATTCGTACAATTTTCTCTTTTCAGATTGAAGTGAGTGAGTGAATGGTTGTGTGTGTGTGTGTGTGTGTGTGTGTGTGTGTGTGTGTGTGTGTGTGTGTGTGTGTGTGTGTGTGTGTGTGTGTGTGTGTGTGCGTGTGCGTGTAAAGATGTGTGTAGGTTTACTATATGACACGGTAATGACACAAGTGATAGGTAGTCCAATGAAGCACGTACAAAAAACACTTGCAATGACTTGTCCCATGAAGTGTAAATGTGTACACTTTCCGTCTTAGCTCAGTTGTGTCTGCACGGACCCTCAACACAGGAGAGGGTCTGAGTCAGCCACCAAGCACCTAAAGGGAGACACATCACACTACAGTAATAGTCTACACATGATGTACATTCCTCCCCTTTTATAAGCCTTATTTTCCTTTCAGCTGACTGTATATTTTCTCTAACAATGTGGGGAAAAAAAGCAGAGCATGTAGTAGTAACCCTAACACCCTAGCTAACATGAAACAGGCAGGGGACTGGACGTCAACTTGGCTCACGACTCTCCTCTTATATGCCTCAAATAACCATTGCAGTGCCAAGTTATGCAGCTTTCCCAAAAATAGTGCAGTGACTTGAGAAAATATAGTTTATCATTATTATTATTATTATTATTATCATCATAGTTTATTAGCATTATTACTTCTTAATGAGAAGTGGATCTACAGTACACTACCTACACTCCTGACTCACCAAGACCAGCTGGGGTGAGGCTGTGGTAGCGAGTTGATAAGCGTGTGGCAGGTGGAGGAGGACAAGGTCTACAGCGTCAGGTCAGTTCACATACAGTAGCAACACAGATACAAACACTGAACATTCCATAACATCATACCATTGCCAGGGTATCCCCTTAACTTTAAACTCCACCCCTAAGAATCCTCTATGGGAAGGAGTAAACACAGCTCTCTCTTCTTTCACCCTCATGTACATCATCACTTTCACTCACATCAACACTTCACTGCCACACAATCATTCTTTTGTCAATAATTCATTTACTCCAATTCAAGCTGGCACGTTTTATAATCCTGCCAATCCGTTTTCTTCCATGATGGTCTTTGCATTAAACTACCAAGCCCTTTCCCAGATTGGGTACAGGTGGAGGTAAGTACAACCATAGCCTTACTTGCTATTACAATCCCAAGATCCATCAATTGTTTTACACTGGCACATTTTTTAATCCTACATCTCTATTTTTCTCTCACAATGGCTTTTAAATTAAGCTAGAAGGCTTTTTATTCACATTGGTGTTAGGAGGAGGTACAACCCAAGCTTTGTGTCATCAGAACCCCACGAATGCTTTCATTACTTTAAATGTAACCACCTCACACTCTAGACCTTGGAGGAGGCAGGGCACTGGTGCTGGCTTCCAGGCCCTCATCTCTCTTCTAATTTCAAGCACATCAATTACAAAGTTCAATAGTATATGTTATAGATATTTAAAGTCATACCACTGGACACAAGCATGAAAGACAGACACATATGATAATACAGGTCAGGTGTGCATGTTACTCCAATGACTTTCAATATGATGCCTCTGTTCTCCATGAAACATTGTAAAACTGCCTGCACAACCAACAATGACAGACTCATCATCTCATCACTCTCTTTTGATTACTATTTTATAATGTACACAGATGATCACAGTGCACTTACAGTCTCTTGCTTTGCCAATCAGGCTGTCAGTTTTCAACCTCCAACTGAGGAAGAGTGATTGGTACGAGATGAAAATCTGAACAAGAATACTTGAATTAATTTTTTGTACTTAATATTGCAGGAGACTGCAAACCTGCTAGTTATACTGAGGCAGCACGATGACCCTTTTGGTGCTAGACTTGGATCTACTGCAACAATGTGAAATTGAAGACAACAGTGCTCAGCTGCTAAAGTGTCAAGCCAAACTGTCGTGTCTTTGAGTCATTCAAACTGGAGAAGCAATCAGTCGTGTGTGGAATGAATCTGTTGGTGCACACCCCATATCTTCTCTTTCTCATCTTCAGTTGTAATTGACGTTTTTGATTATGTGAATGTTTACAAATGCCAGAGAAATATCATCACTCGCTACTCAGGATATTTTTATCTCATCAAGGGTGAGATTCAACTTTAAATTATTCCTGACATGAGGCATCTGTCACCTCCCTGAACAGCACTGGACTCCACCACTCTGGCACATCCCTCACTACAACAGGGCTCTCAAGCTCCCTATTGTGTGCCTGGCAACTTTCACAATGATACAAAGCTACAAAAACATCAGACTTCATATATTATGTTCATCACTTGGAAGGTCTGATATGTTGCTGCTATAAGAATGATCTCTGCACCCAAAATCAAGCATTGTGATTTCCTCAAGACATTCAAGATACCATCCGTATGACTGGATGCCAACCAGTCATTGAAGGGAGTGAAGGTTCCTTTATTCCCTGATCCTACAAAACACACACACACACACACACACACACACACACACTCAACATTTCACCCTACACACTTTTTGAGGAAGAAAACCACAACACTGTCAACATCAGGTGCATCAGGAAAAAAAAAGACAAAAAAAAGTTACAGCATTTATCCATTCCTACACTAAATTCTGAGGCACTGGAGGAGGCAGCACACCAGAGAGAGACACCAGCTGGCCAGCACCAAGCAATACATGGCAAGAGAATGGAGAGATGGAAGTGATGACTTTGGGCAGGTTGTCTCTGGTGGCTTCCTCCTTAAATTGAGACCTGCAAGGGACAGGGACCTCCAGCAAGGCCTCTTCCCCTGGGCACATGATTGGCATGATGATGATGGATGGTATGCAATGACATGTTAATGCTATCTAGTGGTGTAGTCAGCCTTGGAAAACCTACATATACGTTCTGCCTATTGCTGGTTGTCAGACTAGGTAGTGTGGTGCAGGATTTGGTTGGTGTGGACATGACGACGCTCAGTGCGATGTGTTGTGTGTATTGCTCTCTGTCGCAGCTTTGGAATCCTAGCACATCTTCTATCATAGCAGCCACTTGCTCAAGTATTCCGTCTGGCACACACACTCTGGACTCGTGTTTGGAAGGAAAGATGTCGTACTGATCTTTGATACGGTTATGTATACTATCTAAAGTTAACCCAAATATGTACATAACTGTGACATAAAATTTTGCATGGAATATTAGCAGGACACTCATGTGCTTCAATGCTGGCTATTCAACAGTCTTAATTTACTTTTGTGTCTTTCATGAAACAGACACGAGGGCAGACAATTACTGAGAATCATTACAGATCCAGGCATAGTGTATAGATGTTGAATTTTCTTGCCATCAAACTTGGAAGATTCACATTACTGAGGCAAGGAATCAGCCATCACTCTGATGACGATGTTAACACTGGAATGCAACACACTGCTGAGTGGCTGCCATACATCAGCATATGACTGTTCTGACTTTCTGGTTCATGCCATCCAGATGACATGAATTGGACTCGTGTGGGTAAAATGGACAGCAGTCTAGTCCAGGCGTCACAGCTAGGACATATCTGGGTGCTGCAGTGCCTTTCACAGCACTGCAGCCACCGCCCAGCATTTCCCAGGCAATGACATACCTTATACGGATCTTGAGGGACATTAAAAGAATATTCCAGATCTCTGAGAGGGGGCTGAGGACTGTCTGGTGTGTCAAAATTGTTAGTGCTGAAATATCAATTCAATTTTTCGATTAATTGCAATTATCACAGTACATACAATGACAGACAAACCCATTCCAAATGCAAAACAGAGAATCGTCAACACAAACGTACCTAGTCATCCATTCTTGGCGCAGAATAATACGGTGTGTCATGGTTCACAAGTAGAGAAAAAACAAACATAGTACAAATACAAATAAATACTAAATCACTTGACTGGAAATAACACATAATAGGAACACAGAGGATAATTAGCAATGGTTAAGTTATCTTGAGCAAAACTATTTTCAAAACTTATTGCAATATAAATAAATTAGCATTTCTATACCAAGTGTGTCACATCTTGGCAGGACCACCTGACTGGAATGTTCCACAATAACACTTCCCAAATAAAACCGCATCTGTGTCCACCTCACATGGGGCTCCTCAGGAAGAATGACGTCCCCTGCAGCGTGGCGTGGAGCTGTCACCGCCACATGCACGAACTGATGCACACACACACACACGGACACATACCCTGGAAGAGGCTGAAGTGACTCACATCCGCACATGAGACACAGTTCACTGATATGCTTCACTGGGACAAGCCTCTCTTAGCGTTGCCAGACTAGTTGCGCTTTACAGGTTCCTGTTTTGTCTTTTGGTGTCTCAGCTTGTACGCACATGTTCCTGACGGCATCCCACTCGGACAGCAGAGTAAGTAGGAGGCGTCTCCTCTGTATTGTACAGTACAGCATATATATTACAGCAAGGGTTTTGAAACACCATCCAAAGCAAGATGTGACTGACACCTTCATCTGGCTGGACAACCTTCAAGGGGTCTCTCAGAAAACCTGGACTAACCTTGCTATTTTCATGCTGTTCTGAATGGAGCAGCAGCACTAGAAGGCTTCACTCTCCTTCACTTTACACAGACTTAGCCTTTTGCTTTGCTCCACTTGAAATTAAGAAAACGAAAAAAAATTAAAGTCACAAATGATGAAATGGCCACTGACGTACAAAAACCTGATTCATCATTCCTCCAGCTTCTCCAGCTCCTCATCAGTCTTAGCTAGCGAGTGGCGGGAGAGGGTGTATGAGTGCCGGGAGGGAGTGCTCTTCTTGTTCAGGTCCTCCATGTCGTCATAGTTGTGGTTGAGGGACATGCGGCTGCCCTTCCTCGGCGAGCTTTTGACAGAGGCAGTCAGCGTGTTCTTCTTGGGGTTGTCCAGGGTGCTGGAGTGGTAACTGCCACTGCCACTGGTGCTGGACTTGGGTGGTGCTGTGTTGATGGTGGCCGTGTGGGTCGCTGTGAGACATTGCCGCTCCTGGTCATCCACAATCATGTCCTCCAGCTTCACAGAGCCGCTGGGATTGGCTGCTCTATCTGGCATGTTGCTGCGGACCACACGCCTCGAAGGACCTGAGGAAGGATGTTGCTTCTTATTGACTACCACTGAGGAGTCTTTGCTATTTTTCTATCCATTTATCTAGTGTGGTTGTTCAGTAAGAAAGGTCGAGGAATAGCTCTTAGAACTTGTGTATCTCTACATACCATGGGAACATAGAGGTTAGATGAGATGGGCATCTAAATGGCTATATTAATTTTTATCATCACATTTCAAAGCATTCACTCACATCAACAGTGCTACAGATCAACACACAATATACTGATACATTAACAAACTGACTAATCAACTGACATATAGAGATAAATTGGTAAATGAATGGAGAGGCAGACAAAATTAAACGTGAATTTTTTTACAAATATGAGTTGCCAGGCTAAGAGTGTGAAGATCTACTCTGAACTCTTTTAACCGAAACCAGACCTTCAAACCTAAACAATAATAATTCCAGCCACCATTCTTATCTATCAAGACATTGCTCTGCATGTATAAAAGAAATGCTCCAAAACCATATATTCTTTACAAAATCAACACATTCTTCAGATCCAATCACAAATCAATTCTGACAAGTAAAGTTATATAAGGCAAGTTTCTCAATGACTCTGTGTGGCAACTTACCGACAAAGCTGAGGAGGACAGGCAGAAGGATGAGGCCGTGCAGCGCCCCAATCACCACCATTCCAAAGTACATTCGAAAGTAGTACACCTGAGAAAGGAACAAGATGGTGCTGTACTTGCTGTAAATATCCTTCTGACTTTATTCTTCAGGCCATACTGTCCATATGTTCTAATACTCTAAAATCTTACTGTTTATCTATTCTAGTGCTTCTTAGATCATATTTTTAGCTTATTAAAGAAAAATTAATAAAACAATATTAAATTTCCTTTCAGTCAGCAGCACATCACACATGTTTTTCACCACATTACACCATCGCCTCCATCACATTGCATACACTATTATTTCCACCACCACCATCTCCAACTTATTAAAGTCAAGTTTTACACACTCAACTAAGTAAGTGTGCATTTGGTATACTTACACTTGCACAAAACCAGAGAATTACACTGAATTAACTCCCCCACCACCACCACAACCACTACCACACATCACACAGATAGCCATGGCCACCCCTTACCTGGAATATCTTGGAGTTGGCAAAGGCCAGCACTACCACACCCATGTCACTGAGGGTGATGCCTGACAGCACTGAGGGTCCCATGCGCACTAAAGCCTTCTGTGCCCTCATAATGCGTGTGTCGGCCTCACTCACAGCAAAGGCGCGAGTCGTGTGGGAACAGAACTCCACCGAGATGCCGATGGCCACAATGAGGTTCACAAGGGAGATGGCATTGAGAGAAATGTTCCACAGGTACATGAGTCCACCCATGTTGGTGAGGATGAGCACCACCATGACCAGGATGATAAAAGAGGAGGCAAAGTCGAAGCCCATCATGAAAAGCACAATGAAGAACACTGCCACCACAGAGATCCCCAGCATCCTCACCATGTCCTCCCAGATGGTCAGATATTGCTCAAAGAACACGTAGAACACACTGAAAGGCAAATAAAATGTCATCCATGGTGCCTCCCCTTACTTGAATGACTGTTACTATACTGAAATTCTTATAATCTACAACTGAAATGATTACTATTATATTGAAATCCTTATGATCTACTACTGTCAAAGCACAATGAAAACAAGAAAAGTGTTTCATGACACCTTTCTTCATATCCACAAATAAAAACCAGTGAAATCTGCAGAAAATATAAAAAATGCATCAAATTATGAAAGTGAAACAACTATGGTCCCTGATCAACAAAATCCTAACAAATATAAGTCATTCATAAATCAAAATTCACCTGTGCACAGCCTGGCTTAGAGTGGCAAGAGACTCACCTGTACGGGAACACCTCATATCTCATCTCCCCACTTGGCACCAGCTTGCCGTCCTTCTCCACCAGGTTGAGAGTTCGGGTGATGTTGTCAGCGATGGCCCGAGCTGAACGCAGCGCCTCATAGAACTGGCGGCTGTTGCGCAGGACTGTGTGGTATGTCATGAACATGCTGGCACCGGTGATGGGATTCCCTGACTCATCATAGTTGATCTTCACACTCTGCAGGTGACAAAGGGAAGAAAGTTTAAATGTTTGAAGTCCAAGTCAGTGTTGTTACCATGTTACCTTCCTGGTCATTAATTTCCTGAAACATTCTAAAAAGATGCAATAACAACTAACACCATATTCAGAAACCAAAACTGGAAAAAAGGGGAAGAGAGTTTAGGTGTTTAAAGTTTTAAATCACTGTTGCTACATGCTATCTTCCTGTTCATTCACTTCCAGCACCATTAATTACCTTCTAAAAAAAAAAAAGACCCAATAATAACTAACTAACTAACAGAGCATCCAGACACCAAAATTTGAGCGGAATAAAGCATGACCCCTAAGACAGCTCAAGACAATATGACACTAATTCATTTGAGCGACTCCAATTGATAAAACATAACTAGACACTGAAGGATTCATCCAACATCACCCCTTTTAAAACTATACTCTAAACTTGCACAAGACCATTTATCAAGCTTGAGGGAAAGTCATAGTAGTCAGAATGAAAGTGAAATGATAGACAATAACTGCAGCAATACGATGCAAAAAGAAATAACCAAAGGGAGAGCAGTTAAGAGAAACTGAGTGTCAGCAGGTGGTGCCCTCTTACCTGTCCATACGCTGCATGTCCAGCCTTGGGGCAGCGTTTATCAGGGTTATCCTTGAGGAACATGGGCAGGTACTGGTTGAACACCTCAGGCTCAGGCCGGAAGGGATTGTTGGGCAGGGTGCTGATGTTGCAGGACTGGCAGGTAGGGGTGTTGAGCTCCCTGTGGTGTTTTCTGTGAACCTTGCGGGTCTCGGAAGGGTCCTTGCTGTTGCTTGGCCAGCCGTCGTCTCCCGGTACCTCCCGTTCACCCTTTGCAGGTATGCCACTATTGTAATCAACTGACTCGTCCCCATAACTGTACTCGTAGTTAAAGACGTCCTCCTTGTACACAGGCTTGGATTTGTCTACATCGTCGTAGTTCACATCCAAGTCCCCGTACGTATAATCATAGTCATACAAGTCGCTATACATGTTCTCAAAGTCCTTGCCACCTTTGTACTCGGGTTCCTCTTTTCCCTTTACATCAATCACCTCATTGTAGTCCTCCGTCTCCCGGGGACAGAAGGTGCCATTCTCGTACTTGTGGCAGCAGTTCTTGTCCTCCACAGACCACTCAAAGTAGTCGTCAATCCACGCAGACGAGGGCACGGCAATATAGGTCCTGGAATGCACAACAAAAAGATAACACTAAACTACAACTAACATACCACAAAAGACACTAAAACACACCAAACACCTCTTTGAAATATGACCATTCCCTTACTGACTCTACACTAAATTACAAACACTAGATGCTTCTAATAGATGTGAAGAAATGGATGACACACTTCAAGAAAATTCACTAAATACCTGTTGGGAATCTGAGAGGCAAGCTTCAGCTGGATGAGCAAAGCGTCTTTGTTGCAGCCTAAGTGTGAACATATCTTATTCTGCATGTCCAAGTCGCTGAAGTTGTAGCCATCCTTGAGGACAAAGTACACAGGAGGTCCCACACACCCGAACTTTTTGAGGTACTGTAGGAGGGAAGAGAAGAAACATTCATGAACAGTTTATCTTCACAGCCTCTTGTTCCACCCTCCTGCCTATACACAGTGGAAAACTGAGTAGATGTTATATACCAGTTTTCAGCACTGTTGGAGATGGCACACAGTGATAAAGAGAAAGAAAGAGATGAAAAAAAAGCCAATGCAAAGAATAACAAGAAAACTACTACTGCAATATTCTGGAAAACAAGAACATGAAGAATAAGAACAAGCACATAAGAAAACTACCCACAAAAAAAAAAGAACAAGATAAACAAACACAAAGCAAGTTAAAAAATAAATAAATAAAAACAAAGGAAGATGACACATAAAACAACACAGACAACCTCACATCTCTGCTCACCTCTATATACTTGAGGACATAAGAATCATCTGGCATGGACAGCTCCTCCTCCAGGCCGATCTCGATGTGCGGCACCATGGCCACCGAGGCGCACACCCAGAACATGAACACCACAATCACTACTGCACGTACCCATGGCTTCATCAGGAAAGGTGCGTATGTTGTCTCAAACAGCTGAGGAAAATGTGTGAATGTCAAACTTTGCACGTTGATGATTTTTTACGTTATTTTCATGCATTTGAGGTTTAATTTCTATCTTGTTTTTATAAGTAATTCAAACAGATGAGCAAAATATACTAATATAAAAGGAGTAAAATATCTGATGTTGTATTTGTTATTTACAAACATGGGAGCTTCAGTTATTTTCCACCTACAGCTTCAATAGGAAAGATATGCACTTGTAAACACTTAATGCATACTCCAGTACCCTTCCTTCTACAAGCTACAGGTGACCCACTTCACAGGTGAGGTCTGTGGCATACCTTGTGCAGGAACCTGGTCTCCGTGTCCTCCACCTTGTTCTGGCGGATGCAGCAACACACGTCAAACCGGTTGTCCTGAAGAAAGAAACAGCAAAAAGTGTTAGGGATTTGTCAAGGTGACATTTCTACTTGTTCCAGCCGAGTTGCAAAAGAGCACTGAATCCGGTATAACAGCAACACTAGCAGGGAAAACTTTAATACATAGTAACAATAATCATAAAGTGTCATGGTCTATTCTGCTATCTAATGTTTTATTGTTTTTTTTTTTTTATAGTTATCCTTATGTTCTTATGCTTGACTTGGGCTTAGCTATTACTCTTCTACAAGACAAAACATTACTGTTTTTTTTTATTTAAGTTGGACAAAAATGAGTTTCTAACTTCTTGTATTATTTGTCCTTTGTCAATAAACTACTACTACTACTGCTACTACTACTATTACTACTACTACTACTATATAACTCATTTACACTAAACCATGGTTCACCAGTAGTGTACACAACCATTCCCAGACTCACCTCTTCCCTCATCACATCCAGGGAGAACAGAGAGACAAAGAGGGTCATCTGCAGCACAAAGTTGATAAGCAGACTCATCCCAGCGTACATGGCAAACGCCTGCACCGCCGGCATGTCTGAGAGGGCACCTGCACCAACACAACACACCACATGTCACATCACTCACAGATTATTTCTATAACACTTTCTTTTATCTCATTTGGTCCTCTGACTGATAAAGACTATGACATTCCTCAACTTATTGGATTAGTTTGCCTTTTCACCTTTTAGGGAATTTGATTATAGGCACATTTACTTGCAATGGGAGCCAAAAGCCATACAAAGGGAGAAAGAATGATGAGAATGAAGGATGGAGAGGATATTCAAGGAAAAGGAAATATAAAAAGAACAAAAGGACAGAAGGAAAGAAGGAATAAAGTTTACTAAGGAAAACACAGATAGAACAAAGGAAAGGAGGGAAGAAAAGAAGGAACAGAGCTTCCAAAATAATGCAGGGGAGTGAAAATTAAAGGAAAAAACACAGAAGGAACAAAAGGAGGGAAGGAAGGAAGGAAAGAACAGTTTACTAAGGACAGGAGGGAAGAAAAGAAGGAACAGAGCTTGCAAAATAATGCAGGGGAGTGAAAATTAAAGGAAAACACACAGAAGGAACAAAAGGAGGGAAGGAAGGAAGGAAAGAACAGTTTACTAAGGAAAGAAGGGAAGGAATTGAATTTACTAAGCAATGCAGACTTACCCAAGAAGAAGCAGCAAGACTGAGAGATGGAGGAGAGCAGCATGGATGGCCCCACTGCCCCCACCGCCCGGCCAATCAGCTGTGGCCGTGTGTCATCCTCATTGCGGTCCAGGTCAGCGTACGCCTCCACCAGGATGAAGATATTGTCCACACCCACCGCAAGAACCAGGAATGGGATCACCTGTACACCACAATAACAACCATTGCATTAACTCTGGTAAACTCTGGAACTCCCTGCCTGTTTCTGTATTTCCTCCTTCCTGTGACTTGAAATCTCTCATGAGACACTTACGTATCCTTTGTTTTTTTATCATTCAATCAGATATCTCTATGGGAACTGGTATTCAATGGGTCTTTTGTTTTTTTATTCAATTTTTTTGTTGCTCTTGGTCAGTGGCCCTCTTACATATATATAAAAAAAGAGAGAGAGAAGAAAAGGAGAGTAATTGTTTTTATTTTAACCCTTCCACTGCTTGACATTTTTCCCATAACCACTCATCACTCTCAAGACATTTCTATACAAGTCTTTCCACTAGTTCTATAGATACAACAATAATAACCACTATAGGAAAGAGTCATCATTTCTTTTAACTATTTATTGTTAAACATTTTTCTTACATTCACGTATCACTCTATTAACATTTATTTTTATACCATGGTCCCTCACCTAGTTCTATTACATATTATGAGACACAAGTAACTTCCTATGCAAATTATTTTTTTCACAGTATCTGAATATTGACAGAAGACAGCCATAGCAGTAAAGGGGTTAAAACTGCAAGGGTTAGGAGGTAAACTATTGAAGGGAGTGAAAACTGTTTGTTCAGATGGACAGAAACAAGTATTTCAGGTGTTAAAACTTCAGGAGTTAAGAGACAAACTGTTCAAAGGAGTGAAAATTTTTTGTTTGGATGGAAAGACACAAGTAAATGGGTTTCCAAGTCCCAATTGCTGGAGATACCACTTAACATAACCCTATTTCTCTGCTCTTGGTGCATGTGTCTCCTCAGCTTAACTCTATGATCAGGTGTTGAGAAGTAAACTGTTGAAGGGAGTAAATTTTTTTGTTCAGGTGGAAAGACACGAGTAAATGTGTTTCTGAGTACGAGCTGCTAGGAATACCACTTAACATAATCCTATTTCCCTCCCATGCATGCGTCTCCTCAGCTCACCTCAATAATCAGCATGGTGCAGGGGACACCCACGTAGCCATAGAAGCCAACAGCAGCACACACTGATACCAGCACAATGAGCACCCCGCCCAGGCCCAGAGTCACCTTGGTGGAGATCTGGAACATGTAACAAAAATATCATTAGATTATATTTTACTGATAGTTATTCTCATCATAATTTCAACATTCAAGGGAGGTTATGACTGTGATCTTAAAATATTACAAGAGAAGATGATGATAAACACGAAAGGAGGCACAGTAACAAGATTGCAGGTACACAACAGCCCCTTGACTTACCAGAAGGCGCGTGAGCTGGTTGGTGTGTCCAAGTGCCAGCGCAATGTACAGGAACATGATGACGTAGGAAATGATGACGGTTGGCAGGTCTGACTTGCTCATCCTCAGCAGTTCGTCCTCAATGGAGCGTTCTGAACGGAAGGCAATATCCATCATGGGGTGGGAGTAGTTGATCAGGAAGTTGTTGAACCTGGTGGAATAGAAGGAAATGTTGGCAATGTTACTTTCAAACATGTTAAAATGGACAAAACAAACATTCATCACTCAAAGGCCTGTATTCTGAAACACTTCTTTACTGCACCACCACTGTTTTGAAAGGCCCTACTTGAAGCTAAATGGATTTTTAAGGCTGTATTTATGGTCTTAGTGACAGATTAACAAGATTTCTACATTATTAAAAGGAGAAATAGCCTTGAGAACCCAGCCAATCATTTCTGTGGCCTTTGAAAACAATCATGGTGAGAGAGCAAAGCATTTCTGAATATGGGCCTTTTTAATAACTTACGTGGGTTTTTTAAATTTTTTTTACAGTTTCAGCAGAGCATTTCTGAGTACAAGCCAAAGAGGAGATGGAAACTTACGCTTTCTCCCATGCCAGCGCTGG
The DNA here is from genome assembly GCF_035594125.1 of Scylla paramamosain. Lineage (NCBI taxonomy): Eukaryota > Metazoa > Arthropoda > Malacostraca > Decapoda > Portunidae > Scylla > Scylla paramamosain. The sequence goes on from NC_087182.1 coordinate 18,188,433, forward strand.
TTTGAGGAGGGACTTGTTGAAGTAGTTGTTGATGGGGAAGGTGATGACCAGGGTGTTTGCCTTCAGGTAGTTGGGGTTATCGGTGAGGGTTTCATTGTCATCCAGGAAGCCTCCCAATGCCACGTGAGGCAGCACAGGGCCACCATAGCTCCCCATACACTTCTCCTGGAAGGCATTTCTGAAAGAGAACAATGCCAAAGAGGTTAGTGTTTAGTGTCATGAAAATATTATTAGAGTTCATATTATTCCCTTCTTAGTATATATACTGTTATTGTTTGCTATACACACACACACACACACACACACACACACACACAAAGGAAACTAAAGAACAATATATGATTAAAAAAAAGAGGTGAAAAGATTTGATTGATAAGATCTACTATTATAGCAAGGTGTCCAAGGGAAGGTATTTGAGAGGATACAAGAAAAGTACAGCTTTCCAAAGAGATGTGTGATGGATATCTGGAACAAACTATTAGAGGTGGTAGAGGCAAGGAGTTAATACACCAACTGAAAGAAAAACTGGACAAAAAGGGATAGAGAGACAGGACCACATAATCATAGCAGAGTGCCTGTATGAAGCACCGAGATTACTGTCCTTATCAATACACACACACACACACACACACACACACACACAATCAGTACTCACATTTACAAACTTTATGGAAATAACAGAAGGATAAAAACTTACTGCAGCTTCCTTCTAATCTAGTGTTCACTCCAGTTATGATATTCTGAACAATGACCACAGGAAATACAAGCTTACCCCATACAGTGCTTAGCATGCTCAACACTGGATCCATTCAATTCTCCTTCATCGTTCTGCCAGAAGTTCAGGATGGATTGGATGTTGCAGTTGTCATTGTCAGGCGCCATCGGCTTGTTACAAATGTCAAACAGGCGCACCTCCTGCTCATCAACCATGGCCAAAAGCTGGAGAGGGAGAGAGGTCACAAGGCTAAACAATGATGTCAAATGCAGTTCCTTAACATTACAGTTCAGATTTTTCACTTTTTATCTATGCATATAAAATAAGATGCCCAAGAACTACAAAAGTTAAATATTTCTGCTAAAAATTTTTACTGAGCAAAAGAAAAAGAGTAGAGGAGGGAAAAAAGTAGGACAAGGGTTCAAAATGCATTTAATCTTCCATCAAACCTCAATGAAGAGCACAACACATTTGATTTGAGCCACATGCCTGAGGAGCGACTCACCTCATTGGCCAGGTAGTTCTGCAGCTTCAGCACCTCCAGCAGGAAGGTCTTGTTGTACACAGGTCCATATGTGTCATTTCCCAAGTTAAACTGAACAAAACAGTTCAAATTTAAGCATCTATGGTGCCATGATTACTATTTACTTATATCATGTTTTTTATTCATAAATAATTGGCTCTGCTCCTCATGTCTGACATTTTAAAATCAAAAGACACAATCTTATTTCACAAAGAGATTAGATAAACAGTCATGATAATGTAGATCTGTAATATCACTTCAGTATTTCTGCAGCACAAAGCAATTTTCTTTGAGCACACTTGGTACACAGCATGACATTCCACCCAGCAACTCACACTGTCAATGCCCAAGGGACGGATGAAGATCTGAGCCGTGCGGTAGAAAGGCTCAAAGTTCTCGTCATAGTAGTTCTTCTCAATGCGGGAGCGGGAGTTAGGGGCGGCCCAAAGGTCAACAGGGTCAGTGGTGATCTGCCAGAAGAATATCCCGACACACTGCGAGATGGCCACGATGAGGCCGATGCCCATCACCTTCCAGGGATGACACGCACACACTGGGGAGGGAGGCAACGCTCACTACTCTCCAATGGACTAAAATGAGACTAAGTAAGTTTGAAAGGCAGTAAGAAAAAAGATTCACAACACTCCTGCTTCAACCTGAGTTTCCTTGTCACTTTTCCCATTAATGAAGTCTGTGCAGCACCAAACAACACACAGTAAAGGACAAAAATGAGACCAATCAAGTTTACAAGGCAGCAATGACAGATTCACAATACTCCTTCTTCAGCCTGCATTTCTCCATTACCTTTCCCACTTGTGCCATGAAGTCTGTGTAGCACCAGACACACAGTAAAGCACTCTTCTGCCCATCATGTTCATTGCCACACACACAATAAAACAGCCGAGTTTAATAATGTATAATCAACATGTCATAGCAGTTAAACATACAATAATTTGGTCATTCCATCTTGTTTTAAAAGCTGCATGATTCACATTTACCAACAAAAATAAAAATACTATAAGAATTCAGGAAAACTTATTAAACTGAAAAATTCAAAACCTTTAGTTACTCCCGCCTTTCAATTTACAACGGATTTAAAAAACAACACTCACCAGTAATAAAAGCTTTCTATCAAGTCTCTAGGTCCCTTTAGCACTACAACTTTCAAACTATTCAACTTGATGCAAGAAACTTTATTATAAATTCACTTCAACTTAACCCTTTGGCTGCCACTTGATACAACTTTCCCTAATTACCAATCACTCTAAGACATCTTTACTTGTTCTACAGCCACATCCAATCTTTAATCTGGGAAGAAATTGTAAAATACATTCTTTTTCAACACTAACTTTCCTACAGATGCTTATAAAGACTTCACACATTGCTTCTAGTGCTGCTAATTGTTTTGTGTTGCAGTGAAAAGGTTAAATCCCCAAAATTTCCATTCAATAAACTTTCCCTAGCCTGATAAAACATGCAGCAGGTGGGCAGCAAGTACTCACAGGTGCCCCACTTGGTGAAGAGTCGGTCCACGGTGGTCTGGGTCCAGTTGGTGATGCGTTCAGACAGGGACAGCTCATCATGCATCACTATCTCCGGCATCTCTGTGGTGGGGCGGCCTGGGCAGGGACAGGGAGGGAGGGTGGCTTAGTGGTGGCAGTGCACCTGTTTGATGTCTTCAGAGTACTATTGGTTTCCTCATCTGCCTTTGTTTTATCTAATGCTGAGAATTAATGTACTTATATTCCGGAACATGACTTTTGTTGCTTCATATGGAGATAACAAGCACTTGAACTTGCATTATCTATTTGCTGTATCTACTCAGTGCTTTTTTTTTATCTAACATAAGGTATTAATATCTTCCAATTTTTAATAGTTTTTCTATATGAAGTTACATATTCTGCTTTGAATATATACTGAATATTGTATATTCTGCTTATTTTCATAGTTATTACAACATGTACATACTCATATTCATAATGTAAGATTTATATAAAAAAAGAAATACACTGTAGGAGAGTTAAGATTTTCTCAACAAAATCCAGACACCAAGCAACACTCGTGAGCCTCACCGTGCAAAAGGGAGTTCTCATCCTCTCCGGCATACTGTGCCTGGGTGACGGACAGGTTGGCCAGGCGGCGCCCCACAGCCGTGCGGATCTCCTCAGGGTGCCTCATGCTGCGCTCCACCATCACAGCTGCCAACACACCACCGTTAGCCTCCACCACTCCCAGCTACACCATCACACCCTTACATCAACCACATCACACTATTTTTATATATTTCACCTTCGCATCAAACTCAAAACTCTTCATTAATAAACACTAACATCACTCTCTATCTAAGCCATTACGCCCTCACTTTAACTGCATCGCACTAATTTTACACACTGATTGTTTGGGATTAATGAAGCAACAAGTGACAGACCATTACTACCAGTCAAGTGAATGAAAATGATAGATGTCAATATAAAACTTTTCAATAACAAGAACTAAATATCATTGTAAACATGAAAAAACCTCTCCATCAACTACACCAAGTTGATTTAACTCACTGATGGTTTAGGGTTAAGTATCAAGTCCCAGACAGTTAGCACCAGTCAAGTGAATGAAAACAGTAAACATAACAATAAAAACTTTTCATTAATAAAAATTAAACATTGTAAATGAGAAAAACCTTTCCAAACACGAACCCTTCTATTCTGTTTGAGTTCTTCATACACCAACACAGCCATATGATCATAAACTGAAACAATACCCTGAGAATCAGCTATACTAACACCTGAAATATCAAATCTTTCAAAATATTAGGGTATCAGTGGTCACAGCAAGACACTGCAGTAGGAAGCTAAATAAGTGAGGCATCCCAGGCAGACAGTGAGCTTGTAAGTACTCAGGTGAGGCAAGATGAGGCATTGGAACAGATAAGGGAGATGGGACCTACTAGCCTGAACTAAGCTTCCTTTCTTGTAGATGTTTATAAAGATTCCATACACTACTGTCAGTGCTGGGAACTGTTGCATATTGCAGTGAAAAGTTAATGCTATGAAGGTGTATGACTGGGGAGAGGGACTCAGCAACACTGCATTTTTGTACCTGTTACAAATGGCATCTTTTCTCTCACAGAAGATGGGTTATTAGTCATTATCTTCACTCATCTATGTAATAACATGTAATTCACCATAACTCACGGCAACGCTGCCACACGCAACACCACACGGCATGCAGTGAGGCGACAGTTGCAACAGAATCTGTGAATAGGCACCTTGGCACACCCTCAAGAAGGCACCACTGACACTACTTCACTGAGAGTTTGATGAACCTCCCACCTGCGGCCGGCACAGGTGCTTATATGAGCAGATGCTATTGCAAGTGTTGGTCAACCTTATCTACCTGGGAGAGGCTTCAGCTGTGGGCTATCTAGAACCTCTGACACCAAGACCAGTACCTTCACCTCCTCTGTAATCATGGCAAGGTAATGACACACCTGCCTTGTAACATGTTTAACTTCCTATGATATTATTGCAGTATGTATCTACCTTCTCTTATGCTACAATCAATGACATAATAAAATCATCTACTTCCACTTCCTTTATAATCATTGCAATTATAATGATCCCCTGTCTTGCAGTTATCTAATATAGCTACACTTGTTAGTTCCTATGTAATTATCATAACGTACATTTATCTTTCATTCCTTCTCCTTACCTGCCTACCTTCCCTTCTAGTATAACCAATAATACTTTACTTTTTACTTCCTATATCATACCTTGGAGACAACACAAATTGGCATACTCAAAGTTATATATACCGCTCTATATAACAAACACAGGCTGTGCAGCATTCCCAGTTAATCCAAAGAAAGAATTAAGAACACTCTCGCAAAACTACAAACCCATCACAACTACAACATCTCCATTCATGTCACTACATACAACACCACACTAACACACTCATCACACACCAAGCCCATCACCAATACAAGACTGGCACACATTCTCTCTTAAGCTGAACCCTATCACACTTTTCAACCCTGCTTGATTACAGTACAAGTTGGAAAGGCAATGAAACTCTGACAGAAACAGGAGTACATACTTATAATATTCCTTTACATTTCCACTACAGGTCTTCTTCAGTGCTATGTCACATCTTTTCATATTGTATAGCCACTTCTAAGCACTGCACTGGCTAGAAATTGCAAAATCTATTCTTTTAATCCCTTTCTTTCTCGTAGATGCTTATAAAGACTTCATACATTACTTTAGTCTTGTGAATTGTTGCATATGACACTGGAAGGCTTAAGAAAACATGTAGTTGATATGTACTCCTGCTTATATTGAGTTCTATAACAGCTTTCCCACTCATTTACCTCATCCTTGTTCATCATGGCTACATCACCAACCTATTCCCCACCAAACACCCTTGTAGGTACAATCATGGCCACAAGTCAATTATACTCAATTTTAAGCTCTCTTTTCAAATAGTACTGTATTTTCTTCCAGTTATAAATATTCTATCTGCTGACAACACATTTTCCCCAATCCTAAGTATTCTCATCTACTGCTTATATCTTTATATATGATAGATAGTCAGATCAGTGGAGTCATGAAGGAAAAGCTAGATATGTTTAAAATGAAGCTGGTTAACTGATGATACAAGGGACAGAAACCACTGGAGGAGACTTATACATGGCACCAACCACTGACTAGGGAAATGACAAAAGGGAATAAAAGGGCTGACTTAAGACTGAAAGAAAATACCCACATATGCTTAGAATGTAGCGGGTTGACCGATGATACAAGGTAGAGAAACAACTGAAAGAGACTCATAAATGGCTCCAACCACTGTTTCTAGGGAAAAGACAAAAGAAGAAGGCTGACCAATGACCCTGACTGCACCATAACCACAACAGCACCGCATACAACTCCTCTAGGGGATGCCAGAGGAGGCACACTAAAGAAAAAAAATCATCTGCAACCCTCCTACCTGTGTATCTCTTATTCCTCTTGTGGCAGTAAGCAAAGATGACCAGGAAGGTGATAGAGAAGAGGATAGCAGTGAGAGCCATTGCCACTGCTAGACCGTCGTACCCAAACATGATCCAAGGTTCCCCAGGGGCGTCCCACGTGTCAGGGATGATGGGACAGGAGCTGTGGCAGTCAGCACATGAACACGCCATGCTCTCCTGAAAAACACGTGAATAGTGGCTTCTAATTTTGATGAGATTTGGGTGGTATGGTTTAGTGTGTGTTTGTATGATGCTCTCCTGACAAACACATAAATAATGGCTAGTGTTTTTTTTGTAAAATTAGAGTAGTGTAGTGTTACTAGTTTTTTTTGTTCCATGCCCTCCTAAAAACACACAAATTATGGATAGTAATTTTTTTATACAGAAATTATGGATAGTATTTTTTTTTATGTGTTCTTGTTAGTGTAGTTTTAGTATGTTTGTGTTTAGCTGCTTTGTATCTTTACTGTATTGAGTCTGGCTAGTTATTTTGTTTTTATGCAGCTGGTAATTCAATGGGTTTTTAGGTGGTTGAGTTTTTGTATATGTTTGTGATTATCTGCTTTGTATCTTTACTGTATAGAGTCAAGCTAGTAATGTTCATTTTTTTAATATCAAATTATCATACTTTTCCTTGAATTTATTTAGATAGACTGTGTTTCTATTTGTCTGTTCACAAGATTGAGTGAAGATCACAATGTTGTGTAATTTGATACTAATTCACATGAGACATTTCCTCTAAACTTATTTATTTTGTTTAAACACAAATCACTTCCTGTGTTGCATGTATGCTATGTTGATGATTTATTTTAAGGTCACTCGTGTATGTTTCCCTATTTTGTGTGTTAATCTTTATTTACTAATTCACATCTTGACAGAAAAAGCCCAGCCTGTACCATTCTGTGTTCCTTCCCTGTGTCACATCAAACATTTACTTCACCACTTATAACACTCTTGTCACTTAAACTGATCCTGTAAGCAGTTTCAAGTGTCTGTTTAACTTGTTGCATCACTGAATGTGTGTGTGTGTGGTGTGTGTGTGTGTGTGTGTGTGTGTGTGTGTGTGTGTGTGTGTGTGTGTGTGTGTGTGTGTGTGTGTGTGTGTGTGTGTGTGTGTGTGTGTGTGTGTGTGTGTGTCTTTATCTAGTTTTGATGTAAAGAGGAAAAAAATATACTGATATAGTCTCATCTCTTCACTAATATAACTCTCACTTGCCTTCACATTCAAGAACACCCCTTGCATGAACCACTTTTGTATCTAGTTGTTCCAGATTTCTAAGCTTCAGTATTAAGTGTATTTACTTGGCATGCAGGGTCTGAGCTACAAATGTTGTTCTGGCTCCATATATTTAAAAAGTCTTCCTTCAGATGCAGTACATTTCTTGCTTCTACCACACCTCTTAGTCTCTTTCAGATATCTATTTCAATGAAGGAAGTTGCAATTTTATTTATTTATTTCATCATTCATAGATTTCCTATGTTTTAATACTTGTTGAGGGTGTATACATACCCCAAGGTCCTTATCACAGGGTTGGACAGTTCGGTTGAGTGGGAGGATGCCTTCAGGGATCTCTGAGGGGTCCTTCAGATACTGGTACTGAATGTTGATGGGAGTGTGCTTGTTTTTCTCAAAGTCTCCCAGATGGTCAAAGAGGCGAGAGCCCGTGCACTGCGCAGCGCCCCACCGGCCACAGAACAGACCTGATGTGGGAGGAGGGAAAGAGAGAGAGGTTGACTGACTGATGGGAAGACTTAAAACAATGCCCCAAATTCCTGAACATTTCAGTGTCTGACCTCAACAACTTTTAAGAGGCTCTAGTGGAATTTATTGAGGTTTTCAAGAGTGTTAAGAATGTTAAGATAGTATAACTAGGATTCTGTGCCAATGATGGATAAAAATGTCATGAAAATCCAGCTACTCATCTCTGTGGTCTTTGAAAAACAGCAGTCTTTATAAGTCCAAAGGATTTAAAAACACAAGCCAAAGCCTGACAAGAGTGGAGGAGGAAGAGAGGAAGGCTAAGTGATTGAGTGACTTGGTGATGCAACAATGGGCTCACACACACACACCACTGTACAGATGAAGTGAAGGAGGTATAAGGAAAATGAAAAACAGCACCATACATTGACTTGCAAGAGGGTGTCTGTGATAAGCCAACATACGAGATAGAGGATAGTAAAGATGAAAGCAGAGAAAGAGAAACAGAAGCAGATAAGAAAGTATGAGGAAGAAAAGTGGTGTATGAGAAGTGAGGATGAAGAGAAGGAAGATACAAGGGTGTGAGTAAGAAGACAAGAAGAGAATATGAAAGCACTGCAAGGGAAATTACTGTCACTTCTCTTGTTCCTCTTACAGCACAGGAAGAACACAACATACTGACACAACCAAAAGTTAATAATAATAATGATGGAAAATATACACAAATAAAGGTTGAGCACAAACTGAGGATGGCTGTGGTTCTGTTACTGGCATGAGATAAAGAGCAAGGTTACACAAACTTATTCACATCATTAGTCTACAGCAAGAAAAATATACCATAAAAAATAAACTAAGGCAGGAAGGATAAGGTTACAAATACCAAGTTAGCATGTGATTTGTAAGGACAGACACTCAGGAAAATTGCACAAAATGACCATGTTAAGCAGACACCAACAGTTTTAGGTCATGGGGTTTTGTGTGCGTGACAACCATGACTTCAAAATGTTACTATATGGACCTAAAAGGAACAATTTTTTAGGTTGAGATGAAACCCTTTTAAGGTCTTGTACAAGTATGACAACTGTTGATATAAAGAATATTGTATGAATTCTGACAAAAGAGCAAGAAATTTTTAAACGAGAAGTATTTTTGTGTTGTTAATGCTAGTCTTGGTAAAATGTGGATAAAACTAATCTGTATCTTTTAAAACTGTGCAATGTGTATTTTTGGCAACAAACAGCTACTGTACTACTATTATTAATACTCTACAGAAAAAAAGTACTATATATATTTTTTTCAAAGACAGATTACATTTGAAAAAGTAGATTATATTATTATTATGCTTCTTTGGAATTTGTGCATTATGAAAGTATATATTCTGATAAATATTCCAAATTGTGAATAACTGAATGGAGTACAATAGAATACAATAAAGGGAGGAATAATGACTTAAAAACAAAACATGTACCCTCCTGCTGCTGCTACTGTTACTACTATTATTACTACTACTACTACTACTATTACTGCTGGTGCTACTACGTGAGGGCCTGCCACACTCACCCATCACCCTGCTGTTGGTGGAGGGAGCCAAGACATCACGGCAGGAGGCGTAAACCTTATCCACAAAGTCCTTGGACATGTAGAACTTAATGTCTGTCACCATTTCTTCTCCTAAAAAAAACAAAAAAACAGGATGAGAAATGATGCTAATGTTTGTACTCTCTCTCTCTCTCTCTCTCTCTCTCTCTCTCTCTCTCTCTCTCTCTTGATCTTGATCTTGATCTTTCTCGCACACCATTTCCTGTCTTAGAATAATTAAAAACAAAAATTAAAAATACATGGTGCGTGCCTTGTACACACACACACACACACACACACACACACACACACACACACACACACACACACACACACACACACACACTCTCTCTCTCTCTCTCTCTCTCTCTCTCTCTCTCTCTCTCACCAATAACAACACTAAAAAAAAAAAAAAAAATCATTACACACACGCACACACACACACACGCACACACACACACACACATACACTCACCCGTTTTGTTTGGGAAGTTGGCGGGTTTCTTAGAAACTGGCTGCAGGAACTCGGCTTGGTTGGGAGCGCAGGTCATGTAGCAGAAGGGAATGCGAAGGTTCCTCAAGCAGGCCGGACACCGATTCAGGAACATCTTGAGCAGGTCGATGGAGTTACTAAGGGTGTTGGCCTGGTTGGCGTCACAGCAAGTGTTCAGCTGGCCATCCTCTGTCGCTGTTAGGAGAAGAGGAGGATGGTGTTAGGAATGTTTAATAGTGTTTTATTATATTTTCCATTTTCTGTTGCTGTTTGGAGGGTCTTATTTTGTTTGTCATCTGTTGGTGTTTGAGGAAGAGGAAGAGGAAGAGGAGGAGCGCAGTGTTACGAGTGTTTTATTTGGTTTCCCAATTTCTGTAACTGTTTGACGGGTTTTTATTGTTTCTCATCTCCCATCACTGTTAGGGAAAGAGAAAGACAACGTTAGGAAAGCTTTATTCTGTTTCCCATTTTCTGTGACTGTTAAGAGAAGAGAATCGTATTATATGGGAAGGAAGTAAGTGCTCTCTCTCTCTCTCTCTCTCTCTCTCTCTCTCTCTCTCTCTCTCTCTCCTGTGAAATTTTACGACTCCTCCCTTGACAACATGACATCCATGACAGCAGTGACAAACTAAGGAAAACTATATCAAACTTACATGTTCTCAAAACCTCCTTTTGTGTGTGTGTGTGTGTGTGTGTGTGTGTGTGTGTGTGTGTGTGTGTGTGTGTGTGTGTGTGTGTGTGTGTGTGTGTGTGTGTGTGTGTGTGTGTGTGTGTGTGTGTGTGCACTACAAAAAAAAATATTCATATATATATGTAGTACGAGTATATACACAGCTGAAGATAATATTCATGTTTTAAAGAGAGAGAGAGAGAGAGAGAGAGAGAGAGAGAGAGAGAGAGAGAGAGAGAGAGAGAGAGAGAGAGAGAGAGAGAGAGAGAGAGAGAGAGAGAGAGAGAGAGAGAGAGAGAGAGTTATCAAGGGTATACAATCTAGTGTTTTACTGCCAAGAATCCTGACTATATTGGGAGAGAAGCAAGGGATAGTCATGAAGGATGCTAACCCTCACACAGCATGAAGGGAGGACCGTGGAGGGGAGGCAAGGGATAATGAGTTACGCCATTTATGTAACATATAGGATGCCCTACAAACCTTCGTGTGTGTGTGTGTGTGTGTGTGTGTGTGTGTGTGTGTGTGTGTGTGTGTGTGTGTGTGTGTGTGTGTGTGTGTGTGTGTGTAAGAATGATAGAGTAATAGGTTAAAAGTCAGTAAGAAGGAAAGAAGGAAAGAAAACGAAAGAAAGAAAAAGAAAATAATAATAATAATAATAATAATAATAATAATAATAATAATATGAAGGTTATTTTAGGGGCAATATATTCAGCTAGTTTAATTTCCAGCCGTTTTTCTAAGCCCTGCTATTGAAATAATTATATTTGTAAGTTCTATTAAAAATAATAAATAAATAAATACATAAATAAAAAACATTCCTCGCTGCAAAGAAATATACTAAGAAAAGTTAGGCAAAGAGCTCCCTTATGTAAAGACACTAAACATTAAACATTAAAATCGGTAGGCAAGAAAGTTGCAAACGCTGGAATGAGAGTGGGAGGGTGACGAGCTGGGGAGAGAGAGCATGAGAGTGCATTAAGAGGAAATATAAAACTGAGTTATGATACGCAAGAAGGAATGTACATGGCGCCGGTTACGAATCAAGAATGGTGCCTCTCCCACCAACAAAGTTATATGGCGCCGGTAAGGGATCACGAGCGCTACTTCTCCCACTAAGAAAGCTATACGGCACCGGTTAGGAATCAATAACGCTACCTCTCCCATCAAGAAAGCTATATGGCGCCGGTTAGGAATCAATAACGCTACCTCTCCCACCAAGAAAGCTATATGGCGCTAGTTAAGAATAAAAAAAGCTAATTCTCCCACCAAGAAAGTTATATGGCGCCGGTTAAGAATCAAGAACGCTACCTCTCTCACCAAGGAAGCTATATGGCGCCTGTTAGGGATACAAAATAAATCAATAAATAGATAAATAAATAAATAAATAATAATAAAATAAATAAATAAATAAATAAATAAAAATAAAATAAACAAATAAATAAAAAGGGTACTACTTCTCCCACCAAAACAATAGCGCGAGGCAGGATCGAACCAGCAGCCTTTAGGAATGAGGTGCTTGAGTGACAGAGTGGGAGGGGAGGGAGGAGAGAGGAATGGCAAGACACAAAGGCTATTTCCACCACTACGTTTAATTGAGTCTGGCAACAAGGCACACTCGGCACCTCGGAATAACAGCACATCAGCTTCACACACGGGAAATGCCACGCCAACACGACAAGATGGTTAAGCAACACGAGCCATAGACGTGCCAACCGATTTCTTTAGCTTCTCTTTATAATTTTTTTTTTCCTCATATTATAACTTGATGGGCAATATGAGTTAAGTCTCTCTCTCTCTCTCTCTCTCTCTCTCTCTCTCTCTCTCTCTCTCTCTCTCTCTCTCTCTCTCATTATTTTCAGCCAAACGATTTTTTAAGGATAATCTAGAACTTAACTATCTTATATTGTGACTGCTACATGATACGTATTGGGAAAGATGTGTTTATATTCTCTCTCTCTCTCTCTCTCTCTCTCTCTCTCTCTCTCTCTCTCTCTCTCTCTCTCTCTCTCTCTCTCTCTCTCTCTCTCTCTCTCTCTCTCTCTATAAAGTGAGTGGTGGAGGACGCGCCGAACTAAAGATGATGGACCGAACGTGTCATTGCTAAACCCGAATCTCTCTCTCTCTCTCTCTCTCTCTCTCTCTCTCTCTCTCTCTCTCTCTCTCTCTCTCTCTCTCTCCTGGGACGTGTGAGGGAAAGTTTACGCCACACATCCACCAGTAATTTACATCCCCCACGCACGAAGCCTGCCGGTGTTTAGAAGAAGACGTGACTCACATAGACAAAGCTGCCTCAGCCCCGCCCTGCAATACGCCGCGCTTTTTTCAAACTTCCACCAGCTTCTCGTAATAACAATAGTGTGATAACAGTTTGTGCGTCTTACTGTTTGTCTTGGTATTAATGATTTTTTTGTCTACAAGTTTGTGTAGGAGTCAATCACTTGGTACCGGGGCGGAGAGTACTCAGGTCATAAAGGACTCACCTCACATGATCCTCAACACACACACACACACACACACACACACACACACACACACACACACACACACACACACACACACACACACACACATATATATATATATATATATATATATATATATATATATATATATATATATATATATATATATATATATATATATATATATATATATATATATATATACTGGCCACTGGCTACAGGTAGCGGGCTGCAAGCTACAACCAACAGGCAACAAGCTGCAGCTACAGGCTACAAGCTACAAGTTGCAAGTTGCAGGCTACAAGCTACAGGCTACTTGTCTTTAGCGACACCCCTTCCCTCCCCCTGAATCTTCCCTCCAGCCCTGTGACGGCGCGCACCGATCGACCTGATGACGTCACATGTCCGTTATTTTACGTAATCATTTCATTTTGAAAATGACCCTCAGAAAAAGGCAGCTACACTCGATTGCTTTATATATTCTGACTTGCCATATAAATCAATATAAAAACATTTCAAAGCTAAGTAATAATAAAGAAACTTAAAAATATATATTCAGAAAAAAGGTGTTGGAACCTTAAGCCTATTAAAACCAATGAATAGAACTTTTAAAAAAATATAAACTTCTTTTCCAAACAATTTAAAGTTACTTAAAGACAGAAATAAATATTTAATTAGAAAGAAAGAAAAAAAAAAAAAAACTGTTGGAACTGACACGATTAAAAACAGCTTTAAAGTCCACAAATTTGATCTAACAGGAATGAAAAACACTTCAAAAAACATGAACAAGTTTTAGAAAC
>NC_087182.1:18207380-18209880 GCF_035594125.1 Scylla paramamosain
TGTGTGTGTGTGTGTGTGTGTGTGTGTGTGTGTGTGTAATGTTGTCTGAAAGAAGATGAAGAATGAAGGAAGATAAAACAAACAAAAAAATATTTAAAAAAAACAAGATAATTAATGGATAAAAGATAATGGGAGAAAAAGAAGAAAAAATATGATAAACTGTCAAAAGAAAAACAACGAAGAAGATTAAGAAGAATAATCATTGGAAGAAAGAAATATAACGAGATACGAAGAGGAGGAGGAGGAGGAGGAGGAGGAGGAGGAGGAGGAGGAGGAGGAGGAGGAGGAAGATAATCAATTCTAACGCCATCATTCACTGGATTCCTTTGCAGGTCAACAAAGGGTCAAAGAAAACGAGGTTACATCAGGCCAGGTCAGCACAGGTCAGGAAGCCAGTCAGGTCAAGGTCACATCACACCCCTTTGACCTGATGCGATAACTCATGCTTACACACACACACACACACACACACACACACACACACACACACACACACACACACACACACACACACACACACACACACAAGCAGCAGTATGCGGAAGGGAAGGAGAGGGGAGAGAGGTGAGAGAGGATAAAGAAATAAAGAGGAAAGATGGAAAGATGCGAGAAACAGGAAGGAATGAAGAAAGTAAACAAATAAATAAACAAATAAATAAACAAATAGATAAGTAAATAAATAAGTCTGCGGTGCTTCTCATGTACTGAATGTTTCGTAAAATAAATAAAATGAATTGAACTGATGAAATATAGTAATAATTGTAGTAGTAGTAGTAGTAGTAGTAGTAGTAGTAGTAGTAGTAGTAGTAGTAGTAGTAGTAGTAGTAGTAGTAGTAGAATGATGATGATGATGAAAAGAAAAAAAAAAAGGAAAGGAAGAAGAAGGAAAAAACTGCATGACCACCACCACCATCACCATCACCATCACCACCACCACCACCATCACCCACACCCAACTACCAGCCTGCCTTGCCCGCAACCCACGCAACATTCCCACTGCTGCGACGTCCCGCGAATACCCCTGACGTCACAGATCTAGACGTGCGCAATGTGGGTTGGTCACCATTACGTCATCACCATTTCCATCAACACCACCTTCACCACGCGCCGCCACTCACCACCACCAATGCAGAATTCCAGGAAATAAACACAGGTCTTCATATGTTGATCCTTAAGCCGACTTCCGAATCCGGCCTGCCTTCTGCTGAATTCATCATAGGTAGCTTCTTAATTAATTGGTGGAATAGTGGAGTGGTGAGGTGGAGTTTAAATGTATTTCTTGGAAGGGTGGAAGGGTATAAGACTGAGTAGGTGAGAGAGTGTGTGTGTGTGTGTGTGTGTGTGTGTGTGTGTGTGTGTGTGTGTGTGTGTGTGTGTGTGTGTGTGTGTGTGTGTGTGTGTGTGTGTGTGTGTGTTCTTGGGAACTGACTGAATAAGTGAGAGATTTTAAGTGACTGGTTGAGTGATTGAGGGAGTGAGTTTTTAAATGTACTGGCTGATTGACGGTGTGTGTGTGTGTGTGTGTGTGTGTGTGTGTGTGTGTGTGTGTGTGTGTGTGTGTGTGTGTGTGTGTGTGTGTGTGTGTGTGTTCTTGGTGACTGACTGAGTGAGAGAGATTTTTGTGACTGGCTGACTGACTGAATGACTGACTGACTGACTGACTGACTGACTATATCATGGTTAGTTCTTATTTTATTCCTTCATTATCTTTTTCTTTCCTCTTTTTTTTTTCCAAGTGAGTGCATGATAGAATGATTAGTTAAGTGATCGAGAGAGGCAGTCTAAGTGGCTGGCTGAGTGAGGGAGCATTTCCTACGAAGCGAAGTGACTCAGTCTCTTGTTGAGTGAGCGAGGGTGAAAGAGAATTGGTTAGGTAACTGACGGATTGATTAACTGAGTGAGTGGGTAAGTGGGTGAGCGAGTCAGCGAGTTTCGGCGATCGATATAGCAGGTAATAAAAGCTAAATATAGAAATGAAACGAAGAAATAGCCATAAAATCTGCCAAATTCAGGATAAACGTACAATTTTAACCAATCTGACGGTGATGCGGAACTAAACACATCCATGATAAGATAAAATTAATATAACAAACAATATTTAACGTGCTTTCAGGAATAGACAGTTACAGAAACGTTATATTTAACAGAAAAAAATAACGAAAACAAATAGACATTTAATCACATATTGAAGCAAACGCACCGAAGCAAAGGAAAACACTTGTGAAGCAAAAAAGGAAAAAAATAGAGAAGTTTAAAAGGATATATACTAAAACAAACGTACAACAGAACAAGAAATACAACAGCACAAGAAAAACATGAAAAAAAGAAAACGGTAAATGCGCAGAGGGAAAGAACGGAAATGTGATATTTAAAAGAAAAAATAAAGTTAGATAAATACTTCAACGAAATATACCAAAAGGAAAGACACTAACGAGAGAAACGGGAAATGCGAAGAGGAAAACCGGAAGTGGCTGGAAAAATGGTATTTACATAGTGACGT
>NC_087182.1:18214880-18217380 GCF_035594125.1 Scylla paramamosain
CAAGGGAAGAATACAGAGGAAAAGAAAAGGAAAAGGAAAGAAGAGGAAACTGCAAATTTGACGGAGAAAAGTTGAGAGAAGGAGAGAATGAGGAAAAAAGATAAAAATTGCAAATTGAGATAGAAGAGAGTAAAGGAGGGGTAATAATTAGAGGTACTGAGATGCGACGTAGAAAAATGAGAAGGAAAACGGGAGGAAAAAGAGAAAAAGTGTGAGTTGACATTGCAAAATAGGGAAAAAGAAGAGGAAAAAGGGAAAAAATGCAAATTTATATAGAAAAATGAGAAGAAAAGGAGGAAAAGAGGAAAAGAGTAATTTGATATATAAAAATGTGAAGAAAAGAGGAAAAAAGAGGAAAAATGCAAACTGAGAAAAGGAGGAAAAAAGAGGAAAAAGCAACTCGATATAGAAAAATGAGGAGAGAAAAAGAGGAAAAAAGCAAATTGAGATAAAAAAAAATAGAAGAAAAGGAGGAAAAAGAGGAAAACTGCAAATCGACTTAGAAAATATGACTAAAAAGGAGGGAAACAGCGGAAAACTTTAAATTAACAGGAAAAATAGAAAAAAAAAACGAGGAAAAAAAAGAGGAAAAGTGAAAGTCGACGTAGAAAATAGAAAAAAAGGAAAGAAAAGAAAGAAATGAACAAGAAAGAAAAACAAGAGAGGAGAAAAATATACAATGCGTGGCGGGAAAAAAACGGAAAGGGAAAAAAATAAAAAAAAAGAACAAAGAAAAAGAATATACAGGGTGTGGCAAAAGAATAAACGAAACAAAACAAAACAAACTATAAAAATGAAAAAAATAAATAAAAATAAATAAAGGAAGGAAAATATAATAAAGCCAAAAAAATAAAAATAAAAATAAATAAAAAATACTGAAAAGAAATAAAAGGAAGAAAATAATAAATAAAATAATAATAATAACGAAAAGGAAGAACAAGGGAGAAAGAGAAGAGAGAAAAGGAGAGAGAGAAAGACAAACAAACAAAGGAAGAGAGGGAAGAGGGGAAAGTAAACAAGAGGAGGAGGGAAACAAACAATAACAGGAAAACACGGAAGGGATTGAGAGAGAGAGAGAGAGAGAGAGAGAGAGAGAGAGAGAGAGAGAGAGAGAGAGAGAGAGAGAGAGAGAGAGAGAACCATATCATCCATAAAAACACCATACAAATTAAAAATAAATAAACAAAATAAATAAATAAGGAAAAAATAAACGAAAAAAAACACGAACGAATAAAAAAGAAAAGAAACAAAAAATAAAAATAAGAAAAATAATAAGAAGAAACAAAGATTAAGAAAATAGACAAAACAACAACAACAACAACAACAACAACAACAACAACAACAAAAACAAATAAAAGTAATAATAAAAAGACGAACGAAAGAAACAAACAAGCAAAAAAAAAAAAGATAAAAAAGCGAAAATAAAAGAAACACGAACCTAAAAAATACGAATAAAAAAGAAAAGAAAAAAATAAATAAAAAAATAAAATAAATAAATAAATAGATAAAAAAATCACACACACACACACACACACACACACACACACACACACACACACACACACACACACGCATATAGGATGACGCCATTAAAACTTAGCGCGTGTGACCTTGATGATGAGGGGAGAGAGGGAGAGGAAAAGGGGAGAGAGGGAGAGAGGGAGAGGGGAGAGAGGGAGAGGGAGAGAGCTGCAGAAACTGTATGGCGTAGTTGATATAGAGGAGGAGGAGGAGGAGGAGGAGGAGGAGGAGGAGGAGGAGGAGGAGGAGGAGGAGGAAGGAAAGAGAAATAAAGATAATGAGGAAGGGAAGGAAAAGGAATAAGAAAGAGAGGATATAAAAGATAATGAGGAAGAATGAAAGGGAAACTGAAAGAGAAAGAGAAAAAAGGATAAAGAGATAATGATAAGAAAAAAGGAAAAGAGAACGAGGAAGAGAGAAATAAAGATAACGAAAATAATAATAAAAGATAATAATGAAGGGGAAAGGAAAACGAAAAAAACATGAGAAAATAAGAAACGGAAACAAGAGAGAGAGAGAGAGAGAGAGAGAGAGAGAGAGAGAGAGAGAGAGAGAGAGAGAGAGAGAGAGAGAGAGCAAATTAATGAAGTAGTGTCAGGCTGGGAGGCAGGATATTAGTAGGAAGAGAGAGAGAGAGGGAGAGAGAGGGAGAGGGAGAGGGAGAGGGAGAGGGAGAGAGGGAGAGGGGGTGATATGATAGAGGGGGGTAGGAAGGGTATAGTTAGCTTTGTCTCATGCCAGAATAACCCCTCTCTCTCTCTCTCTCTCTCTCTCTCTCTCTCTCTCTCTCTCTCTCTCTCTCTCTCTCTCTCTGACACAAACCTTTCACACTCTATCACTCTCATCCTCTCTCTCTCTCTCTCTCTCTCTCTCTCTCTCTCTCTCTCTCTCTCTCTCTCTCTCTCTCTCTCTCTGTGTGTGTGTGTGTGTGTGTGTGTGTGTGTGTGTGTGTGTATCTGTCTTCCACTCTCTCAGTCAC
>NC_087182.1:18224880-18232380 GCF_035594125.1 Scylla paramamosain
AGAGAGAGAGAAAGCTAAAAGTAATTGTAGCAAAAAGAAAGGCGGAAAGGAAGGAGGAATCAGAAAGAAATGGAAAAAGGAAAGGAATAGAGGAAGGGAAGAGGGGAGGTGAGGAGGAGACGGAAGGGGAGGATGAAGAGGGAAGGGGGAGGAGAGGAGAGAGGTGGTGGGGAGTCTCAAGGTTAGTATTTTCAAAAGAATTTGGTCAATGGCATCAGCTGACTTAATGATCAGTGCTGTAGGTGCCGAGACAGACAGACAGACAGACAGACAGACAGACAGACAGACAGACAGTTATATAGACTGATACATAGATAGGCAGATAGACAAGCAGATACAGACAGACAGACATAGATAGAGACAGATAGAGGGAAAGACAGGCAAAAAGGATATAGACAGATTGATGGATAAACAGATCGATAGATAAATACACAGATAGACAGACGGACAGACAGATAGAACAGCAAACACAAGAACACAAGAACAGCTGCAAGAACCCGTGAAGTCTGCACGTGGCGGTCTATGCATGAAACACACCTATTTATTTCAACTCATCATTCATCACACCTTGATTGAAAGCTGCCTAATGACTCACCTGTAATAACTTGATTGGTGAGTCTATTCCAGTCATCTACCACTCTATTTGAGAAGACAATTCCTCCTTATCTCTTCTTTTGTTCGAATTTTATCAGATATACGTAAATTGAATGATGCATATAGATAGATGTAAATAGATGGGAAGATAGATAAATGGATAGATTATGTAGAAAACGAACATAATGATAATAAAAAGACTAATTAACGAAAGCCAGAATAAAAAAAAAAGTTGAGGGAAAAAAATAAAATAAAAGGAAAAGAAAAGAATCAAAACAAAGACAACAAACACAAAAAGAAGAAAAAAGAGAAGATAGAAAAAATAACACAAAAATATAAAAGAGAACAAGAACAAAAACACACACACACACACACACACACACACACACACACACACACACACACACACACACACACACTGCAGTGCTCCTTCGTCCTACTAGACGGCAATATTACACGCAATGTCTTTTAATTAAGGTGTTAGAAGGAGAGCCACGATGAATGTAGGCCACAAACACCTGTCCCGGGCCACACACACACACACACACACACACACACACACACACACACACACACACACACACGTCAGCCCCACTCATCATACCCTCTTTCACTCCCCCCTCCACACACACACACACACACACACACACACACACACACACACACACTCAACGTGACTTCCACCCATCCCACCCTCTCTTCCACACCTACACACACACACACACATACACACACACACACACACACACACACACACACACACACACACACACACACACACACACACACACACCTACACAGAAACACCTTTCCCCCAGACGCATACACACTACATTAAGTTTATCCCCACCCTTTCCCTCTCTCTCTCTCTCTCTCTCTCTCTCTCTCTCTCTCTCTCTCTCTCTCTCTCTCTCTCTCTCTCTCTCTCTCTCATCCCATCACTCAAACAAAACCAGCCTTTCTTTCATGTCCCTTTTCTTCTTCTTTTTCTTCCCCTCCTCCTCCTCCTCCTCCTCCTCCTCCTCCTCCTCCTCCTCCTCCTCCTTCCATATTCGCCCACCCCCCCATTTCTTCTTCCCTTCTTCTCCTTTTTCTTCATCACCTCCTCCTTTTCCTCCTTTCTTCATCTTCGCCTCTTCTCCCTTCATCTCCTCTTCCTCATTTTTTTTTTCCATCTTCATCTCCTTTCTTCCCCTTCGTCTCCTCCCATTCATCTTCCCTTCCTCCTTTCTATCTCCCCTCCTTCCTCTTTCTTCATCACCTTCTCCTCCTCCTCCTCCTTTCTTCACTTTTGCCTGCTCCTCCCTCTTCCTCTTAATTTACCTTAAGTCACCCCTTGAAACAGAAGGTTCCCCAAGGCCTTAACTTTGGCCTCAGCTCTTTGATCCCATATTGCCCCCCTCTCACAAACATGTCAATGGTCCCCCTCTCTCTCTCTCTCTCTCTCTCTCTCTCTCTCTCTCTCTCTCTCTCTCTCTCTCTCTCTCTCCCAAACACATGAACTGGAGATGTAAACACGCAAGCATTTTCTATTTTTTTCTTATATTTTCTTTCTCGTTTTCTTCTTAGTTCTCTCTCTCTCTCTCTCTCTCTCTCTCTCTCTCTCTCTCTCTCTCTCTCTGATTTGCTCAAGTTTATTTTTGTTTTCTGGTTCTTCTTTCTCGCTTTTTCATTATCTTTAATTATTTTCTTTCCTTTCTGTAACTCAGTAGTAGTAGTAGTAGTAGTAGTAGTAGTAGTAGTAGTAGTAGTTGTAGTAGTAGTAGTAGTAGTAGTAATGGTAGTAGTAGTAGTAGTGGTGGTGGTGGTCATTGTTGTTGTTGTTGTTGTTGTTGTTGCTGAAGAAGAAGAAGAAGAAGAAGAAGCTGATAATGATGATGATGATAATTTAAAAAAATTAAGAATGAGGCACAAAAAGAAGAAGAAGAAGAAGACCAAGAACAAGTAGCAGCAACAACAACCACCACCACCACCACCACGACCACCACCACCACCACCACCACCACCACCACCACCAGCCTTACTAATCTTTTAATTATTTCATTACTAACAAATTACAAACACCGTAATCTAAACACATTCTACCAATATAATAAGAAACAAAACACCATCGCGTGCCGGGAAGTGACGTCACTGTAATGGCGGCACAACGCAGCCGTCCAATCAACGCGACGGATGGGTCCTGGGAGGGGAACTCTGCACCAATCAGGAAGCCGGACGAGTCTTGGGGGAAAATTTTGAACTGGCCAATAGGAGACGAAGATGACAGGACTTGAAGGTGAAATATGAGCCAATCATGAGGCAGGAATAAGAAAAAAGGGGAAAGTGAGAGAAATATATTAAAACGGAACGAAATACAAAAAAAAAGTAATAAGTAAATAATTAAATAGAATAATACTGAATGAAATAAATAGATAAAATTAATAAGAATAAATAAATAAGATAGTTAACTTAAAATGAATGATGAGAGAGAGAGAGAGAGAGAGAGAGAGAGAGAGAGAGAGAGAGAGAGAGAGAGAGAGAGAGAGAGAGAGAGAGAGAATGAACAAGACAAACACTGAACACAATAACTTAAACAGAAAAAAAAGACAAAGAAAAAAAAACACAATGAAGAGAGACAATGAAATTAGAGACAACAACAACAACAACAACAACAACAACAACAACAACAACAACAACAACAACAACAACAACAAACTGAGCTACTTAATAAAACTACTTATCAACTTCCGGTGCATGTGCGTGTGTGTGTGTGTGTGTGTGTGTGTGTGTGTGTGTGTGTGTGTGTGTGTGTGTGTGTGTGTGTGTGTGTGTGTGTGTGTGTGTGTGTCTGTAAATTTTCGTGCATGATCTACAATTATTTAGGGCAGGAGAGAGAGAGAGAGAGAGAGAGAGAGAGAGAGAGAGAGAGAGAGAGAGAGAGAGAGAGAGAGAGAGAGAGAGAGAGAGAGAGAGAGAGAGAGAGAGAGAGAGAGAATTACGTAAATGAGGATAAAGAAAAACGGCAACAGGAAGGAAACACGAGGAGGAGGAGGAGGAGGAGGAGGAGGAGGAGGAGGAGGAGGAGGAGGAGGAGGAGGAGGAGGAGAAAAAAAGAGAGGGAAGGGGTAAAGAGAGGCTTGCCAAGTCAATCTATAATTAAACTACAACCTTCCCTCTTCCCCTTCCTTCCCTTATCCCTTATTCCTCTTCATTCCCTTCCCTTTATTTTACCTCTTCCTCTTCCTTCCCTTCCTTTCCTTATTCTTCTTCCATCTTCCCCTTTCCTTCCCTTATTCATCTTTTTTTTTCTATTTCCTTCCTCTTCCTCACCTTATTCATCTTCCCTCTTCTCCTCATCCCCCTTCCTTCACCTATTCCTTATTCCCTCCCATCTTCTCCTTCTTCTCTTTCCTGTTCATTATCCTTTCCTTGCTTCTTTTGCTTCTTCCCATCTTTCTCT
Organism: Scylla paramamosain; assembly: GCF_035594125.1. Lineage (NCBI taxonomy): Eukaryota > Metazoa > Arthropoda > Malacostraca > Decapoda > Portunidae > Scylla > Scylla paramamosain. Next base: position 18,228,917 of record NC_087182.1, read on the forward strand.
CCTTCTTCATATTCTCTTCTTTGCATTTTTTTTTATCTTGTCTATTCTTGTTTTTGTTCCTTATTTTCATTTTCCTCTCTCTTTCCCTTTCTTTTACTCTTCTCTCGTCTTTCTCTCCTCTTTCCTCTTTCCTCTCTCTCACAGAACCATAGACACGTGACATCTCTATCTTCTCCTCCTCCTCCTCCCACCTCATCCTACTCCTCCTCTTCTTCCTCCTTCTCCCACCTCACGTGTCTCAAATCCCCAGCCTGCTCTCTCTCTCTCTCTCTCTCTCTCTCTCTCTCTCTCTCTCTCTCTCTCTCTCTCTCTCTCTCTGCCGCCCTACACACGTGACCAATATAAATAATTTTTCACCGGAAATGTGATGCTTGTGTAGCTTGAGTTATGTAAAGCTATGGGTGCTTTGGTGGTGGTGGTGGTGGTGGTGGTATTGGCACTACTACTACTACTACTACTACTACTACTACTACTACTAATATATAATAATAATAATAATAATAATAATAATAATAAACGTAACAGGTTTTGAAATACATACGTCGTTATATTTAATCACTCTCTCTCTCTCTCTCTCTCTCTCTCTCTCTCTCTCTCTCTCTCTCTCTCTCTCTCTCTCTCTCTCTCTCTCTCTCTCTCAGTGGCGGTCGTTATGCAAGAAAAGAATAAAAGGAGTGAGATTAAAAACGTGAAAAATCGCTCCCACTTTAAAAATGAAAGAGAGAGAGAGAGAGAGAGAGAGAGAGAGAGAGAGAGAGAGAGAGAGAGAGAGAGAGAGAGAGAGAGAGAGAAATGAGTCAGAAAAGAGAGGAAACAGCGGTTTTAGCCTCTGTTCCGGACTCTCTCTCTCTCTCTCTCTCTCTCTCTCTCTCTCTCTCTCTCTCTCTCTCTCTCTCTCTCTCTCTCTCTCTCCCTCTCTCTCAATAACATTTCACTATTGATTTGTTCACCTATGTATCTATCTATCTATCTATCTGTATGTCTATCTATCTATCTATCTATCAGTCTAGGTATCCATCTATTTATCTATCTATCTATATTTATCTGTTCATCTACCTCTTTATCTATCAACCGCTTTCAATCCTACTTTAAAATGCAATTATCTATCTATCTATCTATCTATCTATCTATCTAATTACCAATACCTAATCTAACCTAACCTAACTTAACTAACAATCCTAACTATCAATGCATCCACGTGACCACCCACCTACACACACACACACACACACACACACACACACACACACACACAGGGTAAACAAAACAACTGCGCCAAAGAGACAAGCCGCGTGACCTTTCTGACCTCTGACCTTCGACACCAGTGAATATCCGAGGGGAGAGAGAGAGAGGGGGGAGGGATGAAAGGTGGTATGGTTGAATAGAGGAGGAGGAGGAGGAGGAGGAGGAGAGGGGAGAAGAGAAGGGAAGAGCAGAAGAAAGAGGTGATAGGAGAAAGGAACAGGGAAAACAAGAATAAGGAAGAGGAAGAAACAAAAAGAAAACAAAGAAAAATAAAGGAAGGAAACAGAAAAAAAACATTACAAAAATATAAAGAAATAATAAAAACAAACAAAAATACAAAGAGAAAGAAAAGATCAATAAAAAATGAAAGAAAATAAACAAAATAAGAATAAAAATAAGCGGAAGTGAAACAATAGAGAGAGAGAGAGAGAGAGAGAGAGAGAGAGAGAGAGAGAGAGAGAGAGAGAGAGAGAGAGAGAGAATATACAACACCCAACAACACCCCTCCCCTCTCTCTCTCTCTCTCTCTCTCTCTCTCTCTCTCTCTCTCTCTCTCTCTCTCTCTCTCTCTCTCTCTCTCTCTCCCCTGTAAATAGCTTTAAATATAAATGTTATGCTAAAATTTATAACAACGTACCCAGAATCAAGTCAGAGGGAAGGAGGAAAGGAGGGAAGGAGGGAAGGAGGGAAGGAGGTAAGGAAGGAAGGAGGGAAAGGAGGGAAAGGAGAGATAATAACGAAGGTATGGGTCAAGGTCAATCATTCTCTCTCTCTCTCTCTCTCTCTCTCTCTCTCTCTCTCTCTCTCTCTCTCTCTCTCTCTCTCTCTCTCATAACTCACAGTACGAGTATAATAAAAGAGGAAGAAAAGAATGAGGAAGTTAAAATGATAATAATAACAATAATAACAATAATAACAATAATAATAACAAGAATAAGGATAAAAATGTGAAAAGAAAACATGAAAGAAAGATAGGAATTACTTGACCTAGAATCTGAATTACACATACACACACACACACACACACACACACACACACACACACACACACACAATTAACACACTAACACACTCACTCACTCACATACATGCAAAAAAAATACAGTGAGAGAGAGGGAGAGAGAGAGAGAGAGAGAGAGAGAGAGAGAGAGAGAGAGAGAGAGAGAGAGAGAGAGAGAGAGAGAGAGAGAGAGAGAGAGAGAGAGAGAGAGAGAGAGAGAGAATAATTGAAAGGGTAAACAAAATATACAAAAACAACTGAATGAATGACAGAGAGAGAGAGAGAGAGAGAGAGAGAGAGAGAGAGAGAGAGAGAGAGAGAGAGAGAGAGAGAGAGAGAGAGAGACCCAAATAAGAAAGCTTCAATTCAGGACACTAAGAAATAAATTAATCTCTCTCTCTCTCTCTCTCTCTCTCTCTCTCTCTCTCTCTCTCTCTCTCTCTCTCTCTCTCTCTCTCTCTCTCATTCATTCGTCCAATTAATATTTTGTTTGTTTTTTTGTCTTAAGTAACATTAACAAACCTATCTCTCTCTATCTCTCTCTCTATCTATCTATCTATTTATCTATCTATCTATCTATCTGTTTATCTTTATTTTCTGTTTGTTTTGCTATTTCAAGAGTCAAGGACGAAGAGCAAGAAGCAAAAGAAGGAACATAGGGAGGGAGGAAGGAAGAAGGAAGGAAGGATAAATGGATGAATGGATGAAAGAAAAAAGAATGAAAGAAAGAATGAAAGAAAGAAAGAAAGGAGGCAGAGAAAATGACAAAATGAAGGATGGAAAGAAAAAGGGAAGAAATAAGAAATACGGGAAGGAATAAAAACAGAAGACATGAAAAAAATGAGGAAAATAAATCAGAAAACATTTCAAATGTAACAAACGATCAAAATTTTACTTTATAAACAAAAAATAAATAAACAAACAAACAAACAAGTCACATTCTTAATAATCAACAAAACTAAGAACATTTTCTCAACCGCATCAACAAAAACAAAACAAAAAAGTCAACAAATAAATAAATAAACCAAAAAAAAAAACACTTACAAAAATAACAAATAAACAAAATTACTTCCCAGATCTCTTCACAATTTCCAACAATATTTAGTCCTTTATATATAAGAGAGAGAGAGAGGGAGAGTGAGGATCGGATACACACACACACACACACACACACACACACACACACACACACACACACACACACACACACACACACACA
>NC_087182.1:18237380-18244880 GCF_035594125.1 Scylla paramamosain
AGAAACCCCCGTCACAGCCCCCTAGCGATGGATTCTGTAAACACTGGTACCCCGAAGACTTCAATAAACATTTGGCGTAGTAATTATGAACACCCCCCTCCCCCCACACCCTGGCGGCCATTTCCGTAAACATCGCAAGGATTCCCAAGATTAAATGTCCCACTGCCTTTAAATTAATAGTAGGTCCATTTAAATCTCTAGTGGTGGTGGTGGTGGTAGTAGTAGTAGTAGTAGTAGTAGTAGTAGTAGTAGTAGTAGTAGTAGTAGTAGTAGTAGTAGTAGTAGTAGTAGTCGAGGAAGAACAAGAGGAACAGGACCGACAACAACGAGAGAGAGAGAGAGAGAGAGAGAGAGAGAGAGAGAGAGAGAGAGAGAGAGAGAGAGAGAGAGAGAGAGAGAAATTACAAACTTATAAATACACAAATTAAACAGGTGTGTGTGTGTGTGTGTGTGTGTGTGTGTGTGTGTGTGTGTGTGTGTGTGTGTGTGTGTGTGTGTGTGTGTGTGTGTGTGTGTGTGTGTGTGTGTACGTGTTTGTTATATAAGATGAGTTTGTTCTTAATCCCTGACATACATACATACACACATACACACGCGATCGTCCTCCTCCTCCTCCTCCTCCTCCTCCTCCTCCTCCTTCCTTCTTCTACTCCTTCCCGCATTTCCTAGATCTCTTTCAAGGTCGCACAGAAGAAGAAGAAGAAGAAGAAGAAGAAGAAGAAGAAGAAGAAGAAGAAGAAGAAGAAACTGCCATATGGTATCATTATGTTGTTTATGAAAACTGTAAAAGTGGGAAGAGAGGAGGAGGAGGAGGAGGAGGAGGAGGAGGAGGAGGAGGAGGAGGAGGAGGAGGAGGAGATTTAAGAATTTAAGTATGAGGAAGAGGAGAAGAAGTAAAATAAATTGGAGGAGGAGGAGGAGGAGGAGGAGGAGGAGGAGGAGGAGGAGGAGGAGGAGGAGGAGGAGGAGGAGGAGGAGGAGGAGGAGGAGGAGATATAATTAATTGAAAAAGGTGAAGGACAACGTGTAGGAGGAGGAGGAGGAGGAGGAGGAGGATAAATGAAGAAATGATGAACGGAAGCAGGTTGAGGAGAAGAAATAAATGAAGGAGGCGGATAAAGAGGACGAGGAGGAGGAGGAGGAGGAGGAGGAGGAGGAGGAGGAGGAGGAGGAGGAGGAGGAGGAGGAGGAGGAGGAGGAGGAGGATAAAATAAGCTAATCTTCTTACACTACAGCGCAAGTGACATGATATCTTGTCACTAGAGAGAGAGAGAGAGAGAGAGAGAGAGAGAGAGAGAGAGAGAGAGAGAGAGAGAGAGAGAGAGAGAGAGAGAGAGAGAGACAAAAATAGTGACATATGCAACCCAAGTACAAATGAAGCCATTAAAATGCACGCACACACACACACACACACACACACACACACACACACACACACACACACACACACACACACACACACACACATACACACACACACACAAGTACTACCACCATCACCACCATAAACAGAAACAATAATACAAGCAAAAGTCTACGAAAGAGGAAGAAGAGAAAGTGATGGAAGAGGAGGAGGAGGAGGAGGAGGAGGAGGAGGAGGAGGAGGAGGAGGGGAATACAAAGGAATACAAAGGAAGTGCAAACAACAACATACCCTGAGATCCTTACTAGGCTGTTTGGGTAACTATTCTATTCTACTAGTGAGAGACAAGACAGCATAGAGGAGGAGGAGGAGGAGGAGGAGGAGGAGGAGGAGGAGGAGGAGGAGGAGGAGGAGGAGGAGGAGGAGAAGAAGAAGAAGAAGAAGAAGAAGAAGAAGAAGAAGAAGAAGAAGAAGAAGAAGAAGAAGAAGAAGAAGAAGAAGAAAAGCAAGAAGAGGAGGAGGAGGAGGAGGAGAAAAGAGAAGACAAAGAAGGAAAAGAAGAAAAATAGCAAGAACAAAAATAAAAACAAAAATAAGAACAAGAAAAATAACAACAACAACAACAACAACAACAACAAAAACGAGAAGAAAAATAAAAACTCCATCTACAGGAGGAGGAGGAGGAGGAGGAGGAGGAGGGCTGGGGACTCAAGGTTAGCATGTGCCTAGGCGCCTTATCATCCCAATCCTTTTCTTTATTCTTCTTTATCACATTCCTCTATCTCCCGTTTTCTTTCTCCTGTCCCATCTCTTCTTCTTCTTCTTCTTCTTCTTCTTCTTCTCTTTTTTTCGTATCCTTATTCTTCATCTTCGTCATTCCTCTTGTCTCCTGTGCTCTCTCTCTCTCTCTCTCTCTCTCTCTCTCTCTCTCTCTCTCTCTCTCTCTCTCTCTCTCTCTCTCTCTCTCTCTCTCTACTTCTTGTTTTTTGCTTTATCTTCTGTCTCTCCTATCCCTCTTGTTCTTCTTCGTCATTCATCCTGTCTCCTGTTTTCTCTTCTTCTACTTCTTTATCTCCTTTTTCTGTTTCCTGTCTTCTATTCTACTATCTCCTTCCTTTTGTTTTGTTTTTCTTCTCTTTCTTTCTCTTCCTTTCTTTATTTTCTTGTTTTTTTATTTTTTTCTCTTTTTATAATTTCATTCGTGCTGTTCTCTCTCTCTCTCTCTCTCTCTCTCTCTCTCTCTCTCTCTCTCTCTCTCTCTCTCTCTCTCTCTTTTCCTTCTGCGTTTATTTTTTTTTCTTGATCTTTTTTTCCTTCTCTTCCTCCTTTACTTTCTTCTTCATTCTTCATTTTTTTCCTTTTTCTCTTCGCTCTTTCTTTACTTTCTTCTTGTTCATTTTTATTCCCAGTTTCTTCCTTATTCTTGTTTATTTCCTCTATTCCTTCTACATATTCTCATTCTTATTTTTTCTTTCTTTTTTTTCGTTTACATTAATCTACACCGTCTCTTGTTGTTGTTGTTGTTGTTGTTGTTGTTGTTGTTGTTATTGTTATTATTATCATCTTTATTGTATATCTATCGTATCTTCGCTTCATCCTCTTTATTCCATCTATTCTTGGTATTGTTATAATTATCTCTTTCACATTTCTATTTATATTTCCTTCTCTATCATTCTCCTCCTCCTCCTCCTCCTCTTCCTCTTCCATCCTTCATCATCCACCTTCTCTTCTCGTCTCCTTTGCGCTCTGATTTATTTATTCTATTTTTATTTCTTTGCTTTCTTCCTACAATTTCTCTTTCACTTTCTTCTGCTCCAATTCCTCGTTTATCCTCCTCCTCCTCCTCCTCCTCCTCCTCCTCCTCCTCCTCCTCCTCCTCTCTACCTTCGTTTTCTCCTCTTCTGGTTCTTCAAGTTTCTTTCCTCTCCTTGCCTCTTCCTCCTTTTAACATCCAGTTCTTATTTATAGTTTTATCACGATTCTCTCTATGTCTCCTTCTACTCCTTCACTGTTTCTTCTTCCTTTTTCTTTCATCCTTCTCTCTCTCTCTCTCTCTCTCTCTCTCTCTCTCTCTCTCTCTCTCTCTCTCTCTCTCTCTCTCTCTCTCTCTCTCTCCTTTTCTTATAGCTTCTCGTTCTTATCCCTTACTCATTCCTCCTCCTCCTCCTCCTCCTCCTCCTCCTCCTCCTCCTCCTCCTCCTCCTCCTTATCCTCCTCCTCCTCCTCCTTCACACAAAACTACCTATCATAATGTTATTCTTCTTAAACCCTCTCCCCACTGCTCCTCCTCCTCCTCCTCCTCCTCTTCCTCCTCCTCCTCCTCCTCCTCTTTCACCTCCTTTGGTGAAGATGGACAAGTCTGGTTACAATAGAGAGAGAGAGAGAGAGAGAGAGAGAGAGAGAGAGAGAGAGAGAGAGAGAGAGAGAGAGAGAGAGAGAGAGAGAGAGAGAGAGAGAGAGAGAGAGAGAATCTGCTATTGTGCTCTTCATTGGGATAAAATTGGAGAGAGAGAGAGAGAGAGAGAGAGAGAGAGAGAGAGAGAGAGAGAGAGAGAGAGAGAGAGAGAGAGAGAGAGAGATAGGAGTGACCTTGACTCAGTAAAGTGACCAACCGCTAAGCCTGCAAATATTGACACCCCGTTGATGACCTTAATGGCGGCGGCGGCGGTGGCGGTGGTGGTACGAAGGCGAACACAAGGGAACACAAAGGAAAGTACAATCTGGTGTGTATTCTGTATTGCAAAATTTAAGAAATAGGAAAGTTAAAACGAGGAAAAGTGTGGTGGTGGTGGTGGTGGTGGTAGTAGTAGTAGTAGTAGTAGTAGTAGTAGTAGTAGTAGTAGTAGTAGTAGTAGTAGTAGTAGTAGTAGTAGTAGTAGTAGTAGTAGTAGTTCTTGCATGTCAATAAAACAATAAAATAACACTGATAAATAACAGGAGCAGTAGGAGGAGGAGGAGGAGGAGGAGGAGGAGGAGGAGGAGGAGGAGGAGGAGGATGAAGACTACAACCGAATCAATATATCTGCAGTAGTAAAGAAAATTCTCAAAACAGGCCACGGACGAGAGAGAGAGAGAGAGAGAGAGAGAGAGAGAGAGAGAGAGAGAGAGAGAGAGAGAGAGAGAGAGAGAGAGAGGAAAGCGAAATTCGATAGCGTGAGAGTAATGTTTTGAAGGTGACGCAAGATCATTAAACATCTCTCTCTCTCTCTCTCTCTCTCTCTCTCTCTCTCTCTCTCTCTCTCTCTCTCTCACTAACCTAGGTACAAATAAGGAAAACACAAACAGACAGACAGACAGACAGACAGTGAAAGTCGACACGCAATATAAGGAGAAAAGAAAACAGAGAGAGAGAGAGAGAGAGAGAGAGAGAGAGAGAGAGAGAGAGAGAGAGAGAGAGAGAGAGAGAGAGAGAGAGAAATGCAAGGGTATAGAAGTAAAATAAAGATCAATATTTACACAAACCGGCAACCGCGTCCTCGCCGTGCTGGGCCCACCCTATATAAGGCAAGAAGCAGCAAATTTTAATTTTTCTGTGTTTCTCCCCTACTTTGTAACCCCCTCCCCCCCTTTGACTATTGTATATCTTGTTCCCCATTTTTTCATGTAACTTTCTTTAATAAACTGAAACTGAAACTGATTTCCCCAGTGTTGACCAGGTATTAGGTAAGGGTACTGTGCTTGTGTGTGTCTGTGTGACCTGCCTTGTATTACCCCGCTACCTGGAATTCTATTGAGTAAACTGTAATTGTCTAGCGTTAATCACCTGGTTCTCCAATTATATTAATCAATTACCTGCATTTATATATATTAACCTGCTATCTGTTTGCCTTACGTGTTTAATTAATAGTAGGAATACAATTAAGAGGAAGAGGAAGAAGAGAAAGCAGAGGAGGAGGTACTGGGGAAAGTTACAGGAAGAGGAGAGGGAAGGAAGGCTGAGGAAGAGAAGAGGGGGAAGAGACCGGGAGGTAAGTAAGAGGACGGTGGAGGAGGAAGAGAGATAAGATTAGAGGGAAGATTAGTCGAAGAAGAGAGGAAAGTGAGAGGAGGAAGAAGAGAAGAAAAATTTGAGAAAGAGAGAAGAGGTTGGAGGAAGAAGAGGTGGAAAACAGAATGAAGAAAAGAAAGAGAAAGATTGATAAAGAAAGAGAGAAAGAGGAACGCAGAGGAGGAGGAGGAGGAGGAGGAGGAGGAGGAGGAGGAGGAGGAGGAGGAGGAGGAGGAGGAGGAGGAGGAAGGAGTTAAAATAGTAGGAGGAAAAGGAGAAGAAAAGGACAAGAAAAGGAAGAAAATAAGATAAACGAAAGACAGCTAAGAACTAAGAAGAAGAAGAAGAAGAAGAAGAAGAAGAAGAAGAAGAGCAGAAGCAGGAGGAGGAGAAAATCGTCATATTTAACTAAAAAATTGTCTTGTTAGAGAATGGAGGAGGAGGAGGAGGAGGAGGAGGAGGAGGAGGAGGAAGCAAAGGATGATGATGAAAACGACAAAATTATATACAAAAGAACAAATAGAGAGAGAGAGAGAGAGAGAGAGAGAGAGAGAGAGAGAGAGAGAGAGAGAGTGAGGTAATCGCTACTATGGAATCGAATAGCCTTGGGCAAGCAACACAAACACGAGAGAGAGAGAGAGAGAGAGAGAGAGAGAGAGAGAGAGAGAGAGAGAGAGAGAGAGAGAGAGAGAGAGAGAGAGAGAGAGAGAGAAACTAGTAAAGGAGGATGTGACAATTAGCAGAAAAAAAAATCCTTGAGAGAGAGAGAGAGAGAGAGAGAGAGAGAGAGAGAGAGAGAGAGAGAGAGAGAGAGAGAGAGAGAGAGAGAGAGAGAGAGAGAGAGTGACGTAATTGGATATTTCGAAAAAAAACACCTGGGATTTTTAAATATTAGGCGACGTAAGATGAGAAAAACCAGAGAGAGAGAGAGAGAGAGAGAGAGAGAGAGAGAGAGAGAGAGAGAGAGAGAGAGAGAGAGAGAGAGAGAGAGAGAGAGAGAGATACCCAGATAACAATAACAAAACAAAACCACAAAAATGCAAGTTACAACAACAACAACAACAACAACAACAACAACAACAACAACAACAACAACAAACATTCCTTTTATAATTAAAACACCCGTATGTCGATAATATGGGCGCCTGTCTGTCTGTCTGTCTGTCTGTATGTATGTATGTATGTCCTCCTCCTCCTCCTCCTTCTCTTCCTCCTCCTCCTCCTCCTCCTGTCCACCCTCATCTCCCTTAAACTAACTTACAATGCAGCACTGTTAGCCTCCTCCTCCTCCTCCTCCTCCTCCTCCTCCTCCTCCTCCTCCTCCCTGGTGACTTGTCTCGTTTTTTATTATTATTATTTTTTATTTCATTTTTTCTCTCTTCATTTATTCATTATTATTTCATTTCCTTCCTTTATTATTTATATTGTTATTCTATTTTATTCAATTGGTTCATTATTTTCATTAGAAATTTTAGATTTTATTTCATATTTTGTTTCGATATTTTGTTTTATTTTCCTAATCTCTCTCTCTCTCTCTCTCTCTCTCTCTCTCTCTCTCTCTCTCTCTCTCTCTCTCTCTCTCTCTCTCTCTCTCTCTCTCTCTCTCTCTCTCTCAACAGCAACCTCATCTATTTATCTATCATCTCCACACACCATTTTATTTTTCCTTGATCTTTTCTTTTTTTCTTTTTTCATTTTTTACTTATTTACTTACAAATATTTTTTAGTTTCCTTTACAACCTCCTTTATTTATGACGCGATCTTCAAATTCTACCTTTTTCTTCTTTTAATTCATTTTACGTGTCTAAACCTCTCTCTCTCTCTCTCTCTCTCTCTCTCTCTCTCTCTCTCTCTCTCTCTCTCTCTCTCTCTCTCTCTCTCTCTCTCATCTCTTCCTTTCACCTTCTATTTGAATACAATGCTCGTCTTTTTTCTTCCTCTCCCTTTTTTTCTCTCCCTCTCCTCTTGTTCTCAACCTTCCTCTCCTTAACTCCCTCCTTCACCTCTTCCTCTCTCCCTCCCACCATCTCTCCTTCACATCATCAACCTTCCTTCGTCCTCTCCTCCACATCCAGTTTTCAGTCTAATCTCCCTCCCACTCTCTCCCTCTCCCTCCCCTACCCCCTATTCCTTATTTAGGCATGGAAGG
>NC_087182.1:18252380-18259880 GCF_035594125.1 Scylla paramamosain
ACACACACACACACACACACACACACAGACACACACACAAGATAACGAAATAAGGAAACGAAGCAAACCAAAACTTTCTCAGACTGAGAACAAACACAACATGCTGAGTAAAGCTAATGGTCTCTCTCTCTCTCTCTCTCTCTCTCTCTCTCTCTCTCTCTCTCTCTCTCTCTCTCTCTCTCTCTCTCTACAGTGCCGTGCCCCTGAAGACACAGACAACCATGGCAGACCCGGGGCAGACCACTCTCTTCGCCCTCTCGTCATCAGCAGTAGTTTAGCATTCCAACTGTCCATAGGTCTGTCCATAAACCTTTTATTTCATTTATTTATTTATTATGTATGAGAGTTACTGGCCAAAGACAATAAAAATATTAAAGGGGAAAAAAGGTCCATTCGGGTGCCATTTTCTAAGACTGCCGAAAAGGAGAGATCAAAGTAAAAGGAAGATAAGTGTCTTGAAAACTCCCTCCTGACAGTTTCAAGTCATAGAAAGAAGGAAATAGAGAAGCAGCCAGGGAGTTTCAGAGTTTACCAGAGAAAGGGATGAGTGACTGAGAATACTGGCTAACTCTTGCATTAGAGGTGGACAGAACAGGGGTGAGACAAAGTAGAAAGTGTAGTAAATGTGTAGCGGGACACAAGTCACCGCTCCCTTCGCTACAAATGTACATGGTTAGCAAGATCGGAAGAGCAGTTAGCGTGAAAATAGCGGCAGAAAATAGGCAGTAGAAGACTGTAAGAGATGCAACACTGCGGCGATGAGAGAGACTAAAGACAATCTATTTAGGTCCCCTCTTACGGAATCCACAAACACCAAAACGCTTCATCATCATTTCACCATTCGTATCACAGCATCACCTATCACGCTCCATTACAAACACGGCGATAAGAGATGATAAGAGGCTGCGCTGCATACACCCGCTATATATCTTAGGTCACGTTAATTTACACCTGTCAGACACCTGCCATATATCTTACGGCATTACATTATTACTGTACTGGTAAACTTAATAGGTTAAAGGGCCATAGTTGAAAAGATACGAGTTTTTAAGGGTTCTAGTGACACATTGACAAGATTTCTACATTACTAACAGGGAAAAGTCTTGAAACATTTCCGCGCCGCATCCTACATTACTTTCAAAAGGCTCTAGTTGAAAAGACACGGGTTTTTGAGGGTGCTTTTACGGTTCTAGTGACAGACTGACAAGATTTCTACACTACTAACAGGGGAAACAGTCTTGAGAACCTGGCTAATCATCTGTGTGGCCTTTAAAAATAGTAGTGGTGAGAGACAGAGAGAACAGAGAGAGCAGAGGGTCCCTGAATAATGAGGAAGGCTGGAGATTACAGTGCATGTCTGTTAACCTGCTTTTTCTCCGCAATCAAGGTATACAGTCACCCTTAAAAGTTTGCTATGTATAAGTGCTGTGACAGGTGACTTCTACGAGGTAAGTCTGGTTCTTCAGAGGAGTACGTGGGCTGATAACATTACCTTTAATCACTCTCCTTAAGAAGTACTCGTAAATTCAACTAAGTCATGGCATTTTTTTTTCTATTAGTTATCAAGGGTAGATCTTGGGGTTATTTGTACTTGTTTTTATTGAGTATGATAATAGTGGTAGTAATGCTAATGATAGTAGTAGTAGTAGTAGTAGTAGTAGTAGTAGTAGTAAGGAGGAAGAGAAGAGAGGAGAGGAAAAGGAAACGAAGGTAGAGAAGAGAAGAGGAAGAGGATGAGACACAAAGAAGAAAATAACAAGAAACAAAAACAAGAATTAATCAAACCTCAACTTACACTAACGATCCAATCACCTAGTCTAGACCCACCCACACATACAATAATCTTCACTTCCAACCCTTTAGCTACAGGAGGGTCAACAAGGCGAGCTGAACATCATATTCCGGCCAAGCAAGGTCTGAATATTTGGCACCACCACCACCACCACCACTACCACAGCCAAAGGGAGACAGGGAGACAAAAACAAACACACCAGTACTCAACCTTACTCTAGTACTGAAAATAAACTATCTGACCTCGTGTGAATAATATTGGGAGGCCATGGTACGTATATATTATCTCTCTCTCTCTCTCTCTCTCTCTCTCTCTCTCTCTCTCTCTCTCTCTCTCTCTCTCTCTCTCTCTCTAGCTTATAAACACACTACCATTAACTTCATCATCTTATTTTTTTTTCTTCAACACACGTATTTTCTTCTTTACTGGCTTTTCTCAAGGTCTGTAGTAGTAGTAGTAGTAGTAGTAGTAGTAGTAGTAGTAGTAGTAGTAGTAGTAGTAGTAGTAGTAGTAGTAGTAGTAGTAGTTCTTGTTGTTGTTGTTGTTGTTGTTGTAGTGGTGGTGGTACTTCAACAACTAGGTCCTATTACCACAACAACAACAACAACAACAACAACAACAACAACAACAACAACAACTACTACTACTACTACTACTACTACTACTACTACTACTATTGCCATCGTAAAGGAGTCTATTTGCTCCTCACTTTGTTCAAGTCCGTTAGTATGTACGTATGTTTGTTTGATTATCTGTACCGTTTGAGACAGTGGTGGTGGTGGGGTGGTGGTGGTGGTAGTGGTGGCGGTGGTGGTGGTGGTGGTGAAGCAGAGTAAAGAATAGGATTGCAAGGAGGAGGAGGAGGAGGAGGAGGAGGAGGAGGAGGAGGAGGAGGAGGAGGAGGAGGAGGAGGAGGAGGAGGTAGTAACAGAAGACAACGAAAACAAAGATGAAGAACAAAAAGACGAGAGAGAGAGAGAGAGAGAGAGAGAGAGAGAGAGAGAGAGAGAGAGAGAGAGAGAGAGAGAGAGAGAAAGAGAATAAGAAGAATAATAACAAGATGGCAGGCGATATGAAACAAGAGAGAAAGAACAACAAAAGCAATAAAAAGACTCAGCAGGGAGGGAGAAGAAGGGCAAGGAAGGATAAGAAAAAGCAAACAATGTCACCTACACTACCATGACGAGGATGACAGACAATAAGAGGCTGCTGGGCTGACCATTGTGCGTGACGTGACGTGAGGCAACAACCCAAGAGCACCTGCAGCGGGGAAACTGTAGCGGTGGTGGTGGTGGAGGTGGCGGTGGTGGTAGTAGTAGTAGTAGTAGTAGTAGTAGTAGTAGTAGTAGTAGTAGTAGTAGTAGTAGTAGTAGTAGTAGTAGTAGTAGTTGTTGTTGTTGTTAAGTTGTAGAATCAGTTTTGTAGTAGTAGTAGTAGTAGTAGTAGTAGTAGTAGTAGTAGTAGTGGAGGAGCAGTGTATGTAATATTGCAGTAGTTGTGGTAGTTGAATTCTTGTAAGGTGGTGGTGGTGGTGGTAGTACTAGTAGTAGTAGTAGTAGTAGTAGTAGTAGTAGTAGTAGTAGTAGTAGTAGTAGTAGTAGTAGTAGTAGTAGTCAGGAATACTACCAAGAATAACAGTAAACAACAACAACAACAACAACAACAACAACAACAACACACACACACACACACACACACACACACACACACACACACACACACACACACACACACACAACTTCAATAGTAAGCCACCACGTATACACAGATGACTCCACCCTCAACACACACACACACACACACACACACACACACACATACTGACCCCCTCTTCTGTATTCAGATGATAAGATAATAACTATCCCCGTGATAAGTGTGTGCTGACCAGGTGTCCCAGATGAGAGAGAGAGAGAGAGAGAGAGAGAGAGAGAGAGAGAGAGAGAGAGAGAGAGAGAGAGAGAGAGAGAGAGAGAGAGAGAGAGAGAGAGAACACTGGCTAATAGAAAAATTACTTGACAATGAACGAAAAGAAAGAACCAGGAAAGAGAACAAAGAGATAAAAAGATGATATAGGAGAGAGAGAGAGAGAGAGAGAGAGAGAGAGAGAGAGAGAGAGAGAGAGAGAGAGAGAGAGAGAGAGAGAGAGAGAGAGAGAGAGAGGGGTAATCCCTAGTGATGTCGTAATGTCAGAACTAAACAAATATTACTACCTTAATTTACTAGTTTCATAATACTCTTAAGTTATTATAAGTTTAATTGCAATATTTATAAATTTGTGTATTTTAAACTAATAAATAAATAAATAAATAAATGCAAACCATCACAATTTTCTTTAACATAATTATTTTACCGTTACATAATATGACAAAAGTATATTATGAATCCAAGACACATCCATAAGAATTAAGTGTGTGTGTGTGTGTGTGTGTGTGTGTGTGTGTGTGTGTGTGTGTGTGTGTGTGTGTGTGTGTCTGTGTGTGTGTGAATGGCCCCTTTAATGAAGCAATAAATGAGACTGATTTACATAAAGAAGAGTAGTGAAGTTTTTGATAATGCAGGAAGTGGAACAAAAAAAAAATAATAATAATAATAAATCATTGCAAACTAATATAATAAATTTCACCCAATGAGGAAAAATAAAATAAAAAATAAACTAACATGACTAACACCAATAACACACGCTTAAACAGCCAGGAAAGAGCCACTATTCATAACACACACTGGTGGTGGTCGAGGTGTCAGTGCCAATACAAGAAAAACAATAATTTCACTTTCAAATTAAACAAAAACAACAACAACAACAAACCCAATCCATAACCTGACCTCTCTAGCCCCAATAACACAAGTCTAACTAATAACACTTATCTAAATAACCCAGAGAAAAGTCGACTGTTATAATAAACACTAATGGTGGTCGAGATGTCAGTGCCAACACAATAAGAACACAATAATTTAACTTTCAAATTAAACAAAACAAACCAAACCATAAGCTAATTTCACTAACCCCAATAACACAAGTCTAACTAATAACACATATCTAAATAGCCCAGAAACAGCCGACCGTCATACCACACTGGTGGTGGTCGAGGTGGTGATGGTGGTGGTAGTGCCAGAGAGAGCAGACCCTGACACCACCACCACCACCACAGTCGCCGCCACCACCGCCCGGCACTCCCTAAACACAGCCCACACCTTCTCCCACGCCCCTGCACACCATAGCACTGTAATCCTGCATAGTTTGAGGTTTGCGCTGTACTCACCGGGCAGAATGCAGCAAGGGAGAGCACAGCGGTGAGCAATAAGCCCGCTGTTCTGGACATACGAGATCGAGAGAGATCCATTTTGCCTCCCGTTTTTCTCTCCTTACTCTCCCAGCTTCTCTCACCCTCTCTCTGCCTCCAGCTACCAGGCATGTACGCACTTATACCAGTTATGAGTCTCACTTGTATCCAGTAACCATCACAGGGTCTAGGGAGGCGGTTAATGCGGGATACACTAATAATGTTGAGAGGAGACGCGACGTCTGTCTTCCCCCGTTTCGCCAGGAATACTGAGCTGCGTGCGCGCGTGACGGAATATATATATACGTCATAGTTTGTAGTGCCAGTTCGAAATATCCTCCCCTCTATTTCTATGAACTTCAAGACGTCTACTACCATATAAAAGTGATTCAAACCCACTCTTTATTCAGGTCTGTCCTGTTAAAATTGACTACTATTCATAAGGAGGCTGGTAAGAGGTAAAGGGACTTAGAAACAAGAATAAGTTTGCGGAAAGATGGGGAGTGTTGCAGGAGTTGGTAGTAATAAATATATGAGTCATACCTCTCTTCTCCTCTAATCTCCTTTTTCCGTCTCACAAGTGTCAAAAGTTACTCCCATATGCTTTCGTCTTCTAGTACATGTCCTTTTTAGTCATTCCCGTTCATCGTATCTAATGTTATTCCTTTCCTTGTTATTCCGTAGCTTCATCTTTCTGTTTCTTTTGATATTTTATCAGTCATCCCTTTAAGTAAAAAAAAAAAAAAAAAGCACCCACTATCCTTCATATATTAGTATTCTCCAATCCCTTCTGTTCATTTTATTTTATTTCATCCCTCCCATTCTCCGTATCATTGTCAAAAGTCCATCTCATCATCTCCGGCTCCCTCTCGATCTTTTCTTTCAGTTACCCCTTGAAAGCAAAAAGAAGAACGGAAAAATGTATCGTATTTTTTTTCTCCTAATATGTTTTTTTTTTTTCTACAATTCCTTATACGTCTCTCTGCCTCCCTTCGATCTTTTCCATGAGTCAATCCTTGATAGCAATAAAAAAAGAATATAAAACCATATTAATGTCATTTCCCCTCCCCCTTCTCTATTCTCTATGTATTTCTCCCTATTTTTTTTACTCCCCGTTCCCATTGCATTTCTTCATCTTTTTTTCTTATCGTTTTTTTTTTCCATAAGTTACCCCTGAAAAAAAAGGGAGAACGAAGAAGTGTCTCGTTCTGCAGCCATTTCTTACCCCTATTCCCTTCCTACGTAAGGATGAGGATGCAATATTAGTGGCGTCAAGGTGATGAGGCAAGGCGCTTTTTTTATTGTTTCAGTGCAGCCGCGCCTCGGAATATGACAAGACAATGGTGATGGACAGGAGGTGAAGCAAGGAGAGGTTTGGCAAAGAATAGAGAATGAAAAGCATATAGAAGAAAGAAAAGATAATGATGAAAGTTTAGCATAGAAATTAAGACGAAAGAGAAGAAAATATAGTCGAATAAAAAAAAAAAACATATGTGGAGAGAGAGAGAGAGAGAGAGAGAGAGAGAGAGAGAGAGAGAGAGAGAGAGAGAGAGAGAGAGAGAGAGAGAGAGAGAACAAAAACATAATATACAAATTTATCTTTCAATTTCCCTTAATTAACGTGCCGCCTTACTGCTGTTATCATTTCTCCTTTCTTTACCCCCCCTCTCTCTCTCTCTCTCTCTCTCTCTCTCTCTCTCTCTCTCTCTCTCTCTCTCATTTGCTTCTTGCTTCCATTGAGTTTATTCTTTATGTTTCTATCTTTTTTTTCTTTCTATCTTTCTCTTACGTGCGCATTCTTTATCAGATGTTTGACTTCCTTCCTCTCCAGATTTTTCCTTTTCTCTTTTGCCGTACTATCATCTCTGTTATCTCTTTTTTTCTATGTATTTTTATGTTCCATGATGTCTCTCTCTCTCTCTCTCTCTCTCTCTCTCTCTCTCTCTCTCTCTCTCTCTCTCTCTCTCTCTCTCTCTCTCTGCTAATTTTTCTGTAAGCTACGTACGTACAATATACACATTACGTTCCCAGCTCAGTTCAAGGTCTCTTACTAATGAATAACTCGAAGCTACAGCGAGCAGATTATAAATATTGAGTTTCTTTTTTATGCCTAGCCAAGGAAGGGTACCAGTGATGATGATGATGATGATGATGGTGATGATGATGATGATGACGATGATGGTGACTGTGCTATGATGTCCGTGTCTTTGCTTATATTTATGTCAATGACGGAGTGCGTGTAGTTATTATGTGATTAGTTGTGTGTGTGTGTGTGTGTGTGTGTGTGTGTGTGTGTGTGTGTGTGTTTGAAGGTCAAGGCAACTCATCTTGTGTACGCCTTATGGGCACACACACACACACACACACACACACACACACACACACACACACACACACACACCGTTTATTATTATTATTATTATTATT